>NW_028293250.1:0-25083 GCF_964106645.2 Podarcis pityusensis
AGCTGGGCTCTAAGAGCCTGTTCCATGGGCCTACTGACTTTCCTGATTAACCAGTAAGCTTTTATAATCTGCAATTAAATTTTTAATGGATTAGCCATGCAGATGAATCAATTAAATTCCAGGACCTCCAGCTGAGTATTATTTTAGACTGTTAACAGTCTGCAAAGATTTATAAATGAGAGACTCCAGGTCATCTGAGGCTAGTTATGGAGGCAGATCACATAATCCTGGCCTCCTAAATACTTGTGGACGTTTCCCAGGATTCCCAATGTGCTCCTAGCAGCTGCATTCTCCCCTTGAGAAACTAAACAGCCTTCGCCTGTTGCAGCAGGGCTTTAAATGCAAACAAATTTAGAGCAGTTATACAAGAGGAAGTCACAAGTGGCAACTGCAACAAAATGCTGCAGTCTGTTCTCTCCCCCCCCCCCCCAAAAGCATGCTTCTGCTCAGGATGCCAGCAAGCCATTTCCTCCCAGCAAAGCATTCCACTCCCCTTTCAAAAACAGTTCAGTTAGGACTAAGCATGCTCAGCAACCTCTGCAACCTGGAGAGGGGGCGTGACGCCCTTTGGGGTTTCGTTTTTACTGCTTTTCCTTTTGTAGTTCTGCAAAACATAGTATTCCCCAGAAGCATGGAAATCTCTCTCTTTCCCAATGGCCCCATTTTGACTCCAGGCCTGCCTGCACTCAGCACCTGAGCTCAGTATTAGATGGAGTGATAGAAATAGCTACTCTCTCCAGTCAACCATGGAGAAAGCAGGCTTTTCCTATGAAGAGCTATTGTGTTCCTTTGGTGTCTAAGTTATTGCCATGACCTTCTGTCAAAAGTGTGTGTGTGTGTTTACCCTTTCTTAGGACCTTACCCCAACAATTCCTGTGCTTCTTAGAGACCAGTTAGTTATGACTTGAACAGCCAGACTTCTTTTATGCACTTAAAAATATACATCCTGTTTTCTCTCCAAAAGGCGGCCTTGAAATGAGTTACAAGAATGCATTTGATGTTCCGCCAGGTTGTGGGGAGTGTATCTGTATACATGTGTATATAATTTTAAGGGACGTGTAAGTTGAGTTGTTTATGTGCATTCACAGCCAGCCATTCACATTCACCAGGCCACGTACGGAATGGGCACATGATCTATTCACGAAGATGGAATGTTGTACATTCTCCGGTCATTATGCATAATCCCCAACTGACTTTGGAGAATGTGCATATATCAACTGAATTTTGTACATTCTCTGGACATTTCAGATACAGATATATACCCACCCACCACAAACAAGTGAAAAGCTGAAAAGATGAGCATCCCAGCTGGAGTAAAGGGAAATAGGGAGAGACACAGGCGAATGGAAAAAGGAATAACAGACCGGGGGAGACTGTCATTGTCCAAGGCAACTAAGCACACTTCTATTTATTCTGTTGTGTCAACATTTGTTTCATTTCAGCAGAGCCTCAAGAGGCAAATTCTAATGAGCACAAGAGCCCTGTCGGATCAGCCCCATCAAGTCCAGCACCCTGTTCTCACAGTGGCCAAGCCCATAAGGAGGACCCACCTATGATTCCTACCAAACGGTAATACTAAATGGAACCATGCCTTCGTGTTTTGTACAGATAGCAAAGCACATATCTAGCTTTATATATTTTTCTCTGAAAGTGCTAGGACAGACACACCCTCAGTCCAACTATCAAGTTTAGGACCGAATAGTCTTTCCATGGCCACTCATACTCCAAGGCAGCTTCTGTCCATTGGACAGTGCCCATGACATCACAGCATGCCTTCTTGAACCCACTGTCATTTCAAAAAGCTTTCACTCCTTTTTTTTTTTTTTTTTACCTATCTTCTAATCCCGCCTTCCCCCATTATGTAGGGATAGCATTAAAGAATTGGTCAAAGTGATGCAAACGCTTCTTCCTTCAACACCATCCTATTTCCTGGTAACATGCAAAGCCCTCCTGAATTCTGTGGGGATTCTACTTAACTTTCTTATTCATGTAAAAGCCCACATTTGTGGAACTGGCAAACCACTTAAGCTAGGACAGTGGGGCGTTCTGAAATCCACAGTCCAGTCCTATTTGATGTACTCAACAACACCATAACATCCCAATTTCCATTGAGATACATTGGCACAGAAATCACTACACCCCTTCCGAACCCGTCCTCACTATTTAATAGCAAAACAATCCTTAGAATTAGGCTATTAGTCTTATTGATGTCAGTGGGGCTAAAAGCCTTCTTAAGTGGTTTGTGGGTGTCAGCCAGGATGACTCAAAAGCATATTTGCAGAGCTTCAGGCATGCAGGAAACATAAGACGCGTAGCAAAGGCAATATGTGTGTCATCCTAACTGTTTTATATCACATAAAGTTTGAATAAATATTTATTTTCCAGGGGAAAATGATGAAGGTTGGCTTAAAATAGAGCCTTGCAGATAGTCTGGAAATAGTCTAAGCTCACACCATATTGGGATTTCTCCATAAAGCATGTGTCCACAGGAAAAGGATGAAAAATTCAGTCTTCTATGACCTACTTTCCCCTCTAATATTCTCCTATGTAACAGTAACTTTAAAAAAAAAAAAAGGCTGTGGAACAAGTTAACAAGGGAGGTTGTGTGATACTTATCACTGGAAGACTTAAAAAAACTAAACTGGATAAACAGCTCCTATCGGAGAGCTAAGGTGTAGTTCTTATACCCTCACAGTTTAAAAACACATCATCAGCTCAAACTTTGTTAATTGTAAAATTATTCAGAATGTTGCAACTCCCAAATTGAGCAGCAGACTCAAGTTGCCAGCCTAAGTAATAGGCCCTCAGACTCACATTTCATCTCAACTCTTGTCTCCCAGTACTGTATACATTTGCATAAGGCCAAATGGAAAGTGTTTTTTTGGGGGGGGGGGGTTGAGTGGAGACATTTTCAGTCATATTGCTTGAGGTGCCTTCTCCCTTGGACCCATAAGCACTACCTTCCCATTGGCAGCATTCAGATATTGGTTCAAACAGACCACTCCATTAATGGTAGCTGCTTGAAAACGCTAGCTTCATGCAAGCTGTTCTAAGTGGAAAATAATTTGTCTGAAGTAGCCACCACTCATGAACATGGAATTTATTACGGTCAGAGACCAGCTTCTGAAACACAAATGGAACTACAATCCCAAAAGCAAAACAAACATTTAAAACAATATACATTTAAAACAATAGCAACCACTCTAAATCACCAGTTTTCAAACATTGTTGGCTTCTCCACTGTGGAATGCCACGTTTGCCATGAAACCTCTGTGTGCTGCAGAGGACGTGGGGCATATTCTAGGGTAGAGCTTTGGAGTCTGAGTTGACCCATGTGCTCCCGATATCCCACCCCCTGCACACTGCAGAGGAAGATCAAGATTGGTTCGCAACCTGTCCTTCGAAGAAGCTTGCCTGCCATTACTGATCTCCTCAAGGAACCCCTTTTACGTTTGAAGAATCCCAGCGGTCCCTAAAACAAAGTCTTAAAAACCACTGCTGTGGTACAGATATATGGAGAACACTGTAAGCCAGGCTTCCTCAACCTCGGCCCACCAGATATTTATGGCCTACAACTCCCATTATCCCTAGCTAGCAGGACCAGCCGTCAGGGATGATGGGAATTGTAGTCTCAAAACATCTGGCGGGCCGAGGTTGAGGAAGCCTGCAGTGTAAGCAATTTGCTGGCGACAGTTTTACTTCTCCTTTCCATCTGCAAATGGGGCAGTGGATGGGCTGGATCATTGCCTTGTCTCAGTAATGGAATGGATGAGAGCTAACAAAGTGAGGCTCAATCCAGATAAGACTGAGGCATTCTTAGTGGGCGGTAGGGTTCCACCTTTGTCCTGGCAAAATACAGGACAGGCTGGGGTGGTTGGGGATGTGATCTCCCCCCCCCCCAAAAAAAATGTTGCGAAGTGACTTCAAAGCAACCCATTACAGTGGTACCCCGCAAGACGAACGCCTCGCAAGACGGAAAACCCGCTAGACGAAAGGGTTTTCCGTTTTGGAGGCGCTTCGCAAAACGAATTTCCCTATGGGCTTGCTTCGCAAGACGAAAGCCCATAGGGAAATCTCCGGGGACCTCTTTTAAATGCTAGCGGTGGGGAGCAAAGCCTTTCCCCCCCCCTCCGGCCTTCAGAAGAGGTCCAGGAAGGCTGGCGGGGGCCGAAAGGCTTTGCTCCCCACCGCCAGCATTTTAAAAGCAGTCCGGGATAGCAGGGAAGCGCTTCCCGCTATCCCGGACGGCTTTTGAAGGCAGGAGAGGTCCGCGAAGCCTGGGCGCGCTGATCTCAGCGCGCGCAGGCTTCGGCATGCCGGCAACTCTCCGCAAACAGTGGCAGCGCTGCCGCTGCTCGCGGAGAGGTCCGCGAAGCCTGGGCGCGCTGATCTCAGCGCGCGCAGGCTTCGGCATGCCGGCAACTCTCCGCAAACAGCGGCAGCGCTGCCGCTGCTCGCGGAGAGGTCCGCGAAGCCTGGGCGCGCTGATCTCAGCGCGCGCAGGCTTCGGCATGCCGGCAACTCTCCGCAAGCAGCGGCAGCGCTGCCGCTGCTCGCGGAGAGGTCCGCGAAGCCTGGGCGCGCTGATCTCAGCGCGCGCAGGCTTCGGCATGCCGGCAACTCTCCGCAAACAGCGGCAGCGCTGCCGCTGCTTGCGGAGAGGTCCGCGAAGCCTTGGCCGGACAGCTTTTGAAGGCAGGCGGGGGGGACAAAGACTTTCGCCCCCCGCCAGCCTTCAGAAGAGGTCCAGGACCTCTTCTGAAGGCTGGCGGGGGGCAAAAGTCTTTGTCCCCCCTGCCTGCCTTCCCAGGGGCTTTTAAATCGCCCCGGACAGCGGAGAAGTCCTCCGCTGTCCCGGGGCGATTTTAAAATGCCGCCCGCCAGCATTTTAAGATCGCCCCGGACAGCGGAGAAGCCCTCCGCTGTCCCGGGGTTTTTTAAAATGCTGGGGTGGGTGGGAAGAAAAGCCCTTGTCCCCCCCCCCCCAGCCTTCAGAAGAGGTCGGGGGACAGACTGTCCCCGGACCTGGTCTGAAGTCGGTTTCCCTAGGAACGCATTAATTGATTTTCAATGCATTCCTATGGGAAACCATGCATCGCAAGACGAAAAACTCGCAAGAAGAAAAAACTTGCGGAACGAATTAATTTCGTCTTGCGAGGCACCACTGTACAATCTATTTCAGCCTAACAGGATGACCCCTCTGGAATTTGTCACATACACATGTGCACATGAATTTGTAAATCCTTCTGTGCTTGGCTACCCAGAGCTTAAAGACATGACCTCTCACACACTCTTTCAAACATGCATTTGGAGAGGATGCCTAACTTGGCATGCGCACACACACAGAGGGGCAGAGACGACCTGTAATACATGACAAAAGTGTATCAATGCAGGACATAGCATTTTCCACTGAAATACGGGACAATCCTGTATTATAAAGGACAGGTGGCAACCCTAGTGGACCGTTCCCTAGATCAGCTAGATGGGATGTTGTCTGCTCTTGATGCGGTTACACTCCCTCTGAAGGTGCAGAAATGTAGCGCCTATATCTGGACAGGGATAGCCTAACTTCTGTCACCTATGCTCTGATAACCTATAGGTTAGATTACTGCAATGTGTTATACATGGGGCTGCCTCTGAAGGTGGTTTGGAAACTTCAGCTGCTGCAGAAATTGGTGGCCAGGTTGCACACCTAACACTTGTTGTGTTAGGAATCCACATAATCTGGCCTTTTAGTTTTCCTTTTGTTTTCGCTAGTTTTAGCATATTACAACAATCCTGGCCTGACTACACCAGCTGCCAGTGCCAGTTAAGTTTCCAGGCCCAATTCCAAGTGCTAGTTTTAGTGTATAAAGCCTTAAATGGCTCAGGACTGCCTCTCCCCATATGAATGGATCCTACAGTCATCCTGAGGACCTTCTTTGTGTGCCTCATTTCTGCAGTGGCTCCCCACTTGTGGAATGTTCTCCCCAGGGCGGCTCGCCTGGCACTTTCATTATATATCATAACATAAACAAGCCTTGAACTGATTAAACATTCTATGGCTTTTTTAGATGGTGGGGGGTGTTCTGTTATGCATTTTGTGTTGTGAACCACCCTGGGATCTTCAGATGGAGGATGGTTTACAAATTAAATAAAGATGGAAGACATTTCTCCTTTCTGCCACTTTTAAGAAACCTGATGGTGAGCAGCTGAAAATTGACAAGGGGTAACTTAGCCCCAGCCTGCAAAAGGCAACTTGGCCTGCTCACCCAGGAAACCTTTTCCAGGCAACTCTCCAGGAAGCACTGTAAAACAAAACAAACAAAAAAACCCTTTTCTTTTGGAGAAAGAAATTCACATGTGCTTTTGCAGATTTTCAGCAGAAGCTTGTTCTGGAAGGAAGTGGGCAAGTTCCCCACACTCTCTCTCTTTTGTCAGGGCTGGTGCCACCCTGCCATTTATTAAAAAGGAGGCTTGGGCTTCCATGCCTTTGATCTGGGGAAGCTTCTGGGGGCGAGACTTGAAAAAACAAAGTAAATAAAAAAGTTGTGCGCGCGCAGGTGCGTGCATTCTGTGCATGTTCAGAGGCACGCTTGTGTGTGAACCTGTCGAATTATTATTATTATTATTTAAAAATGGCATATAATCTCTGGACGGGCGCCCATCCTTTGTCTCCTGCTCCTCCCTCGCCTCACAGCGGCTCCTGCCCTTCAACCTTCCCTCCCCTCAGGCGCCTCTGCCTTTCTCCCTCTTCCCTCCGTTCCTCTTCCCACGCGGGATGAGGGGGGGGGGGGAGCGGGAAGCTGACCGAAGGCCGGGGTGAGTGAGGGGTTGGGCCAGGCCAGGCCGCGGAGGGCAAGCAGGGCAAGGCCTCGGCTCACCCGGCCGGCGCCGCCGCCTCAGGCTCCCTCCCGCCCCCGTCACAATACCCGCCCGGCCGACCCAACAATCCTGCGGGGCCTGGCGGCGAGATTGGGCCCGAGGCGAGCCAGCGAGGGCGGGCGGGCGCGTGGATGGTGTCTGAGGAGACCAGAGGGCAGGAGGGAGAAGAGCAGCAGGAGGCGCCGCCGCCGCCGCCCTCTCCGCAAACGCCGCCGCCGCCGCCGCTTCTTCTCGCCCCGCGCCCCTTTGCCCGTCCAGGCGCGGCCGGAGCAGCCGCTTTTCCCCCCCTCCACCTCCGCCGCCTCCTCCTGCGGCCGCGGCAGCAGCCACCGCCTTCCCGGGGCCCTGCCCAAGCGCCGGCTGCTGCTGCGGTTGCTGAGCCGCCGCTGCCACCACCCAATCGCCCGGCTGGGGGAGCGGCGCGGGGCGGGGCTGGAGCTGCCTGGGCCGCCGCCGCCTGCGGCCGCCGCCGCCGCCGCCGCTGCCGCTGCTGGAGGAGCCGGCGGGGGGAAGCCGCCATGGAACAAAAGAAGCGCTGAGCCGAGCGGCGGCCGTGGCGGCGGCACCACCGTCGTCGCCGCCGCCGCTCCTGCTGCCAGCGCCTCGCCTCAAGCCCCGCAAGAGGCGGAGGAGGAAGAAGAAGAAGAGGAGGAGGAGGAGGAAGAGGAGGAGGCCGTCGTCCTCGCCGCCGCCGCGGGAGAGCCGGCAGCAGCAGCAGCATGTCGCCCAGGAGGGCCCAGTAGCCCCAGCGCGTCGCCCCTTCCTCCTCTTCCTTCTTCTCCGCCCGCTGCTGCTGCCGGCGGCCTTGCCGAGGCCATGCCGAGCGGCAGCGCCTCGCCGTCGCCTCAGGAGGAGCCGCCCGAGCTGGTGGGGCTGCTGCTGCCGCCTAGGCCACCGCCGGGCCTGCTGCTCCACTATCACCACCATCACCCGCTGCTGCTGCCGCCGCCGCCGCCCTCGCCGCCCATGCTGAGGGAACGCCTGGCCGGCTTGGGCCTGGGCGAGGCGGCGCCCGTTCCGTCGCTGGAGCGCCCGGAGGAGGGAGAGGAGGGCGGCGGCGGCGAGGAGGAGGAGGAGGAGGCGGCCCCCGAGGGCGGCGGCGGCGGCGACCTGGAGCTGGACTTGGAGGAGCCGCCTGACGAGGACGACGACGACGACCGGGGAGGAGGAGGAGGCGGCGGAGAGGACTTGCTGCTGGAGCCCGGCGGCGGCGGCGGCGGCGTCCCGGCGGCCTCCCTCCTGCTGCTGCCGCCGCCGCCGCCGGCCTTGCCCCCCGGGCTGGGCTCGGTCATGCTGCCGCCGCCCCTCTCCGCCGGCTCGGCCTTCGAGGCCCAGGAGGCGGCGCTCGGCGGGGCGCTGTACGGGCCCGGCGACGATGCCCACCACGGCGGCGTGATGGCGGCGATGCTCTCGCAGGGCTACGGGCCGCCCGGAGGAGGTGTGGCGGCAGCGGCGGCGGCCGGGATCCCTCCGGTGCCGGCCTTGAACGGCGAGCAGGCGGCGCTGCTGAGGAGGAAGAGCGTCAACACCACCGAGTGCGTGCCGGTGCCCAGCTCCGAGCATGTGGCCGAGATTGTGGGGCGGCAGGGTGAGTGCTTTGGGGGGTGGGAAGGAGAACAGGAGGAGGCGGCCTGGGGGGTGGGGGAGGCTGAGTAGATCGGGGATCGGGGCCCCGAAATTAGGTGGGCGCTGGGGAAGGAAGAGGAGAGGCTGGGGGGGCGGGGATCTGGATAAACTGGGTTCGGGCGAGGCCTCCCTAATTATTATTATTGCCCATTGTTGGAGGCTGCCCTGTTCTCTTGTACATGCGAAGCACGAGGGGGTCGGGCGGATAGCATGCCCCATTGAATGCGCACACACGAAATTTGCACGAGGCCAAGGGTAAGTGCAATGGGATACTGGGAAGGGCTGGGTCCGATGGAATGGGATGCACGCGGGGTGACTTGGAGCGAAGGCGAAGTTCCGGGGTGGGTCAGGAGACCCCCGGGCATTCGGAGCAGGAGGAAGTCGGGTCTGAACCTTGGGATTGCCAGGATGCCAGGTGGGGGTAATGGGGAGGAGGGGGAAATTGTCTGGAGGATAAGGGGTTTGGAGGGGTGCGACCTCGGGCGATGCAGGATCATAGCTGTCAACTTTTCCCTTTTCTTGCGAGGAATCCTATTCAGAATAAGGAAATTTCCCTTTTAAAAAGGGAAAAGTTGACAGCTATGTGCAGGATTGACATGTGCTGGAAGTTGGGAAGACCTCTTGGTTTTGGAACTAAATGGGTTACCTTGGTGGTGGGAGGTGGGTGGGTAATACCAACAGGTGGGTGAGGAAGTGGCGTTCCGAAATGTGGGGTGCTTTCTGGTGTTCCTGTGACCTGTAGAGAAAGGGAAGCTGCGCAAGAGTTATGAGCTGGATTGGGAAGGAAAGGTCCAAGGTAATTTAAAACTAAATGTAGGAGGCCTTTGGACAGGCCTGGGCATGTTCCACAGAAAGCATGAGCAGATTTTGGTGACTTAAGTTTTCACAGACTGCTGTGAACTTAGTTGTATGGGTGGTAGAACTGAGTAGGGCCTGTTTTTTTATTAAGAGCAGACACTTAGAAAGAATGTTTGCTTCCATTAAGTGGGGTTGGGAATACTGTATATTGCTCGTAAAGAAAGGATCAGAGATCTTTCAGGAAGCGTTATTCTGGAGAAGACGAATAGAACATTTATCGCAGGTAGAACCGTGCACAAAGTCTTATTGTTGCAGAGTTTGGAATGGATGATATTGAAGCCTGACGTTAGGAAAAACTTTCTAAATAAGCATAACTTAGCAGTGGAAAAGATTGCCTGGGGTGTGGTGGAATCTCCACCCTTCAGGCCAGGGGGAGGTTAGGAAAGAATTGAGTTGGGATAGGTGATGAATTCAATGCCTGGGGCTGGCAAGAGGCGTGAATATTGAGATGACTTCCTGGTAGAAAGCTGGTATGATGTTAAGAGTACTAGGGAGACCAGAGTTCAGTCCCCAACTTGGTCATGTAGCTCACTTAATGATGCACTTGTCACCTGCTCAGTCTTCATTGTGAGAATAGGTCCCATTTTCCTTTGGAAAGATAGACATGTAATGTGGTGTGAGGCCATTGCTAATATACACAAGCACCTTATAGCCTGCGGTAAAGGACTCCTACCACAATAAAGGGCTACTTCAGTTGTATGATTCTGAGAGCTCTTTCAATGAAGGATTTGATATATCTTAACTGCATGCTATGTGGTGATTTGCTATCTGCAGGGATACACTTGGGAAGATGCTGTTTTGTTGCTGTAGGTGGTCTGTAACGATGTCAGTGGTAATATAAGTGTGGGAAGGGAGAACTCTGGCGACAGATCTACTGGGATATAATAATTTATAGTTGAAGGGTTGGCATAATCCAAGCTGGTGCAGTATCAGAGGGGTGGGTTAGAATATAACTAGCAGAGCCCCTTTGTAAAGCAATATGCAAATAAAGATGAGACGCAGCCACTTTTTCCACAGCTTGTGCTTTCCTTGTCCCCTCCTCTCCCATCTACAGTGTAGAGTACTGTATTCCAAGTTTCACAAAAGCACAAAACCAAACTAGTTGAATTAATGCCACTCATCCTTTCCCATTCTCTGTCAGTTAATTGTCAGTTGCTTTCCTGTCACCCCTCCTCCTCTTCAGAGTTATCCCCCATCTGTCCTTTTTTGTCTGGGAACACAATAACCTGAAGTTGGTGGGAAGGCGTATTCAAGGACACAACAAAAGCGCCAGGCTTTTGTGACCTGTGAAGCAATAAATAAAAAGCTGAAGCAGACATAGCTGGCTTTGCAGATACAAGGATAGACATCATTTGCTGCTATAAATTTTAAGTGCCTATCCTTTCCTCCCAAAAACTTGATTTTGTTGTTTTTTAAAAACTTTAGCTCTGATTATAACTGAATATGAAACCTATTAACCTCAGGCCAGATGCTGCCACCAGGCTTTTAACTACCTCTGTTAGCAGTCAACTGACTTGTTAGGGACTGACTCAGATCAGCAAAGTTATGCTACTGTGACTTTTACTTTGACATGCTTCCCTTTGTGCTGAATCAGGCCATAAATAAAAAGAAATGGGTTTTACAGTAAGCAGATTTAAGGAGGTAATACATGTATTGTTTCATGTTTGCCTGGCCAATGTCTCCAATCCTCCAGCTTCTGCTTTCTGCTGTTGCTTCTACCAAGTACCCTGTTTCTCAGTTTGTGCTTTTCTGATAAGGACATGACTTGTGATGTCATAAAATCAAGTAATCACTTCCTTGTGGATGGTGTGGTCAGTGATAAAAGCATTTCCATTAAACCAAAGTACTATATACCATGTGTGTTTTTTTTGTTATTTGATAAATACTTCAAAAGTTTGGCTGTCTCTTGTGTTTTAAAAGTATTTTTAGTCAATCATTGTGCTTCTTAACTGATTAATCAGCTACTTTAAATTTGGTTAATTTGCATATTAATTATGATGCTGAAAGCCATTTATTATTTAATAAACGGTACTTACTGCTCATTATTAGAAAATAATAACAATCGTCTTTCCCTGTATTTCACTCCATGTCACAATAACATTCCAGAACCAACAGCTTTTCTGCTTCAGGCTAGATAACCTTTTAAAGATTACTCATGTGATGTACTTATTCAGTAGGGCAAATTGGACTATACTTTCCTCCTACCCGTGTCCATCATGTGGAGAGGAGACTGGCCCACTGACCTTCATCTCTAGCATCCTCAGCTGCCCGTGTGGGAAAATTCAAATATATCCAGCACTCGTGGTGGGGATCCTCCTGTCCACAGGCTTAATTATGCTTGCCCAAGCCATGCCCACCTGCCATACACCTAACTTCATATGTTGTCAGGTATGGGCAGATAAAGGCACAGTGGGGCTGCAAGGACATCAGTCAGCTGATCAGCGGGACTTGCATAGTCCTGTGCATGAAAGCTCAATAATCAGCTGATTGTTGGAGCTTGCAGAGCACAGGGTTAAGGCTTCCATGCTCATGCAAAAACTGGTCATTGTGATGCCAGCTGATTGACAGGTGGATAGCCCTGTCCACCTGTCTAACTTAGCCCACAAGGCTGTGGGAGGTAAGAAGCCCACCAGCCAGCCAAATCCTGTTCCCACTTATGTCCTAAATCAGGCACATCCAACAGGTAGACAGTGATCTACCGGTAGATCACTGGATGTCTGTGGTAGATCACTAGACAATCACTGGCTTCCCCCAAAGAAGTTCAACATTAAAACTGCCCTGCACCCCAAAAAATGGGGCTTTCGTCCTCACTAGAAAAGCTCAACAACCTTGACCTGAACCCCCAAAAAGGGGGCAGATCACTGCCAGTCTTTAACTCTGTGAATAAAGCATAGTCTCTTGGGAGTTGGCCACCCCTGTCCTAAACCATCCTTCCACAACCTAGTGTGTTTTAGACTGAAACTCCATCATCCCCACCCAGTGGTGGGAAATAATGGTAGTTATAGTCTAAAAAGATCTGGAGGGCATCCAGAAGGGAACACTATCTTATGCGCATAAAATTCAACATGTGTAAGTCAAATCTTGTAATCAGTTTATTGACAAAATCTGCTGATGAATAATATACACTTTTAGCTTGCACACATAAGAAATTATGCACTTAGATAGTATCTGAACATGACATCCCCATGGTTAGGGGCGTCAGGTACTAAGTGGAGAGAGCATGCATGTTTATTCTTCTCTCCACGTAATAGACTGCCTTTGGGGGCATGTAGTCCTGTGGATTTTATTACCTTGGTAACTGGCACAAGAGAACACTATTTAGAGATTAGAGCTGCCATGGAAGTCTATTTTAAATCTCAGAGGCAGATCATAGAATTGTAGAGTTGGAAGGGATCCGAGGGGTCATCTAGTCCAGCCCTCTGCAATGCAGAAATCGCAGCTAAAGAATCTTTGACAGATAGCCATCCAACCGCCGAAGGAGGAGAGTGCACCACCTTCCGATGTAGACATCAAACAGCTCTTATTATCAGAAGGTTCTTCCTAATGTTTTGTTGGAATCTCCTTTCTTGTTATTTGAATCCATTGGTTTGGGTTCTACCCCCTGGAACAGGAGAAAACAAGCTTGCGCCATCTTCCATGTGACAGCCCTTCAGATATTTGAAGATGGCTATCCTATCCTATAACCTCTTGGTATTATCTTCTCCAGGCTAATCCTGCCCAACTCCCTCAACCATTCCTCATAATGCTTGGTTTGCAGGCCCTTAATTATCTTGGTTGCCCTCCTTTACATACATTCTAGCTTGTCAATATCTTCCTTAAACTCTGATGCCCAGAATTAGGTGTAATTCCCTAAAAGGCTTTATTGAAGTAATATTTTTTAAAAACCCATTACAAACTATATGTTAAATAAATAGCTGTCCCATCGTTTCTTATGTGACTTAGGTTGAAGTTTCTTGGGTGCCTGCTTTTTATTTTCATGTTTATGACAAGGCTCTTCTCTCAAATTTATGCCCTATCTACTCTAGATTCTTTATTTATAGCTGTGCTGAGGATCTTACTACATTGCACCAAAGCAGGAAATCTCACTTTCAAAGAAGAAAAATGCATTTTTAAATGTGGACCTTTTATGCAAACAAAAGCAGAAGAAATGTGATGGAGTGTTCACAGTTACTCCTTTTAAGAGAATTGCAGGCATTAGGGAATTTAAGAAATTGTGTGACCATTTACAGTGCAATCATGACTCCCACATACAACACATCCCCACTATTCCAGCTAATATATTTTTCACCCCGGCTGAGCTCTTCTTAAGCTGGCGACATAACTTGGCACATTTGCTTAGACTGTCTGTGTTCAAGCCATACTGGCACAAATCAAAGTGGGAGAGAGAGAGAGAGATTAGGGCAAAAAGGGTTGCGTCAAGTGTGGGAAATGAGTGTGCTGGGGTGGGGAGAGGAATAAAACGACACTGCATCCTGACTCTATTCACTGATCCTGCCCACCTGTTTGGTGTAATATACACCGCCAAAATACAAGTGTAACTAAAATTCATCCCATAGGCACCATACACACAAGGGAAGTTAGGATGTAGTTAAATTTGCATAGAAGACAGGTTGGATTATCTGCCTCATTAGTATTTCTCTGGAGGCTAGAATCCTATGCACAATTCACTTTGGGTGTAAGTCCCATTGAACTTAAGAGTTGTCTACCTAGAAATAAACTCTTGCATAGGATTGCTTTGCTAGTCCAGTAGCTGTCAAGTAATATCTTCTGCAGCCTGGATTGTAAAATACTAGTTTGTTGATTCTACTAAAAAGTAAGGAAAGAAGTAGCAGCCAAGCTAAATACATTGTTTCCCCAATCTCCGTTCTCAGTTCATAACAAGTACTTGAACCACCTTTTCACAGTGAGGCGTGAGCTACTGCAAAACAAGCACACTATAGGATCTGTTGCTTGGCATCTGTCATAAAGGTTGGTATGCAAGTTATGTTAACTATCTGCAATTAAACGTTGCAAGATACAATCCTCAAGTGTGGTATATGCTTCTGATATGCTCCTCAATGTTGAACAAGTAGCTCTTCCCCAGAAGTACTTTATCAGGGATTCAGTTCCTTCAAACCAGATTCAGAAAATGTTATTTGCGTAAGAATTGAGTCCTGTTCTGTTTCCCCACCACCACCACCAAAGGCTATTGTTGTTTATTGCAGTTACTTTTCGTACTACATGTTCCTGCTATTTAGTTTCTGATGCCACTACAGAGTCAGCATAGCAAAGAACATGTCATAAATAGATTTGTGGCTCCGCAAAGAAATTCCTGTTGAAAAAAATGTTTTCTGTAAGAGGCATGAGTGAGGAGAGGAATAAACAAACATTAGTGCATCTGTACATTTTAAACAGTTCTCAAAATTATATTGTGCCATTTGTACCTAGAAAACAAAAGTTGGCCAGTTGAGATGTCTGCATTCAAGACTACACCCGGCCAGCTCAGCATTCTATGCCCCCATGGTAGAATTTAACATTTCTGAAAGTACCTAAAACAGTTGCCCAGGTTATTTCTCCAGCCTTCCAAAAGCCAAGTGGGTGGGACAAAGGAACTATGTTTCATCCAGAGGCAAAAAACCCCACTAACATGAAGGAATCTGAGTAGAATTTGCCTTTAAAAGTGGATGAGGCTAAATGGATTTTCCTTACTCACATGATACCTGCTTTGCCAGGCATGCTCAGTGGCAAAGTTGCCATAAGAGGCATAGTTAATCCAGGCTAATATAACCTCGGGTAACAACCCCCCCCCCAGTAGCTTTTTTGTGGGGGGGAGAGTTATCACCATTTTATAGTGAATGGCTTGTTCCACTTAAAGATGTGGTTGTCGTAAAACATTTTGAGGAATGTTGAAAAATAAATACCTGCTCAGAAGGACATTTTGTTAGAATCCTTGCTTACATTGTACAGTACAATTGTACACGCCATGTAAAGTCAGAGCCTATATTACCAAAGCAGGTAGAGCTCCATCCCCTTTGCTATGGATGGGCAAAGGACTATTGGTCCCATTTTGTACGATCAGCTCCATAATATTCTTGCAGTGAAGCTGGTAAACTGTGGGTTGGGTGATGTACGTCTTAGGTAGATTTGTAGCTGGATGTCTGACCATACATAAAGAGTACTCACTAACGGTTCCTCATCATCCTAGAAAAAAAGTGGCAAGTGCGGTGCTGCAGAGTTCTGTCCTAGGCGCATTGTTGTTCAGCATCTTTATTAACTACTTGGATGAAGAAACTGAGGTGATGGTCACCAAATTTGCAGATGGGAGGGATAGTTAATGCCACGGAAGACAGGATTCACTCTGTCCTTAACGGATTGGCGAACAGGACCCACACTAATAATATGAATTTCAATAGGGACAAATGTAAGGTTCTGCACTTAGGCAGGAAAAAACAGCTGCACACATATAAGATGGGGGACACTTAGCTTGGCAGTGTGATGCAGCAGCAAAAAAGAAAGAAAAGCTAATGCTATTCTAGGATGCATCAACAGATGTACAGTGTCCCGACCAAGGGAACTCAGTAGTACCAGTCTGTTCTGCCTTGATCAGACCACACCTGGAGTACTGTGTCGAGTTGTGTGCACTGCAGTTTAAGAAGAATATTGACAAGCTGGAATGTGTGCGGAAGAGGGCAACCAAGATGATCAAGGGTCTGGAATCCAAGCATTGGAAGGAATGGTTGAGGAAGTAGGGTAGCCTTGATGAGAGGAGACAGAGAGGAGATATGATAGTCATCTAAAAATCAGACTCAGACTCATTTCCTCTCCAGTGTGGCAAAGTCACAAGCGGGAGGAGCAAAAGCCCTTTTGTGTTTTATTTGCATTACTGTAGATAGTTTATGTTGTGTGCAAACTAGGCCAATGTAAGTTGTTTCTCCCAACACAATTTGACACTTCTTTGAGGACAAGTATAGCTTCTACAATGCTATAGAAAGGTAATAAATTGAAGGTACATTACGTGTTCTTCAAGTACTCATTTGACATAAATAGTAATTTTATGAAAAATGGATTTAGTTAAATGATGGTTAACAAGGGGAAAATAGCTCTAAAGGTTTTAAGAACAGTAAATGGCTCCCCTGCTAACTAGGCTGCTCATTTTTACCCATTGTTACCTTGTTTGTTCTTTGCTGACTGAAAAGTGTTAGGTTTAAAAGATACTTGAAATTTTAATAGAGGTAATATGAGAGGACCTCTGTGCTTTATAACGGCAAAACAAAAAATACAATAAAGCTGATTTATTTAGCTGGAAATTGCCATTTAAGTTTGCAATTTCTTCAGACAGTCTTTTGTACACTCCACATTTGGGATGGAGGATAAATCAAATCAAGTTCATAGAGGATAGGTCTCTATCAACAGGTATTAGCCATTACGGTTATATGGAACCTCTGGATTCAGAGGCAGTGTACCAGATGCTGAGAAGGGCTGCTGTCTTCCTCTTCAGCTTGTGAGCTTCCTGGAAGCATCTGGTTGACCATTGTTGGAAACAAGTTTCTGGGTCTTGATCTGACACAGTAGGGTACCTCTTAAATTCTTACGATGACTCCTGTGAAATTTGCACTGCAAGAAACTGAATTCCAGAGCATTAATAATTGGGGTGGAGTAGTTGCAGAAGGAGTGATTTGATTTATTTTTTAAGACAAGGAAACTTTACAATGGTGAAAGATTTGTGAGCTTTCTGAAAACAGGGCCAGATGGACATTAAGATTACAGTTCTTGAGAGAGTTCCTGAAGAGTGGTAACTTAACAGAAATGTGGTAACCTAAGCAAGCAAGGTAATTATGCATCTTGATGACAGATGTTTTCCATCCAGAATTAGTATATATTGAAATATGCTAGTGGCGTATTCTTGTAACTTCCACTGTGGAATATTAATACATCAGAGTTCCCAGAGTCCGAAACTGGAATGAGTTAGGTATTTTAGGTCTTTTTTTCTTCTTTTTTTCTTTTTGGCCTTCGTGTGATTTCAGTGGGTGGGCAGTATGTGTGCACATTCCATTTCTTCAGCTGCTTGCGAATTTATAGCCTTACATTCAGCACCGTCAGTACTGAAGCCATTGCTGGCAGGGCTGCAGTAAGTATCTCGCAGCTCCATTCACTACAAGCTTTGCTCTGTGTTATGAGGCACAGAGTCATCCAGAATGATTTGCTGCCAAAAATGGACAGTGTTATGCACACTGCACAGAGAATTCAGGCCAGGAACAAGTTTCAATGACCACCTTGAGAATAGGTTGGTGACCGCTGCTGGTTGGCTTGCTTTGTCTCCAGCCCAAATTTGGTCGCTGGTCTCACCTGCTGCGTGTGATGACATCACAGAAACTTGTAGTACCATTTCCAAAGAGGAGAACCAGGCAGCCCCCAATCGAAGGTTTCTTGGAGTCTGTACAACTCCAAACCTCCTTGCAATAAGAATAGGAAGGTCAGAAGGGGGGGGGGAACAAACCCCCCAACTTGGCCTTTGGTTTATTGAATCTCCAGAACAGAGGTCAAAAATTAAAAAGGAGGCAAACTTCTAAACCTGCTAAAGAAAATACTATCATGTCTGTCTGACTATTTGTATTTTATATAAATTATGCCTTTTGAGTGCCAGCATCAAGAGGCAGCTGTGGGTGTTTGACTCCTGAATGAGTAGGAAAATAGGAAGTTGTATTGTATTGAGTTCATCTAGCTGAGTAGTTTATCTAGCTCAGTATTGTCTACACTGGAAGGCAGCAGCTTTCCAGGATTTCAGCTGGGGTCTCTGCCAGCCCTTCTAGCCGGAGATTGAACCAGGGACTTTCAACATGCAAAGCAATTAATCTCTGACCCTGCCACAAATAAAAATGAATTTATCTTTGTGGACATGGGGAGCTCCTCATTCGGAGGATAAGAAATCACTTCAGCTCGTGACACAGTTGTTAGAATGTGTTAGGAGTAATAATAAAATATTGGAGTGCATTTCCAGACGTGAACTTCAAAGTCAGAGAAGTCAGGGGGAGAGTCCCATAATGCATGCTTAAATCTCTTCATGCATTTCCCTAGATGAGAGTCAACCTGAATATACTTGATATGCTAATCGGGTTACGAAAAGGTATGTAGTGTAAAACATTTCCGATCTTTTCAGACCCAGCACCCACTTTTAACTCAAACATGCATTTGCGGGACCCATTTCTTAATCCTTTACCATATATGTGCATGGTGTTAGTTAAAACATTTGAGAAGCAGTGATACAACGGACCACGTCCTTTTCATGGTGCTTTATTTTATTTGCTAAAATAAATAAACAAGCATTGAAATGCAGACATACAAGACTCCAGGAGTGTGAGGCTATAGAGCCCTTGAAACTTTCTGTGTATTTATCCAGTCTGGCGCTTTTGAAGGGGTATCGCACTTAGGTGCTTTGTTTGGTATAATAGAACATTTAAACCTGATTCAGGGAGGTGGGTGTTCAAATCACCATCCAGCTGTGACTCTCACAAGGTAACCCTGGGCGTAACCTGCTCTCCAGATAATCTGAGCTCTCTGGAAGAAAGGGGTATGCAGATTTGTCAAAATTAAAACGTATTTTTCCAACAATGATCATAAAGACACATAATAGCCACCTTAATAGTGATGGGGTTTGAGAGCTATTGCAAAACTCTGTTAGTCCTGCAAACATAGAGGAAGGATTGCTCAAGGCTGTAGATTCTGGGACAAGAAGCCGGGCTAGAGGCTGTGTTGTGGGTTAGGGAATTCTGATGATTAAGGAAGTTCTGCCCGTGCTTCCTGCTCGCATCCTCTCTGGTTTCAGTCTTTTGGCAGGCACTGTCTGCACGTGATTTTAGTTTTGCTTGACAGCTGTGAGGGCTCGAAGCACTTCTCTGTGTATGTTTTTGTTAGGCTTATTTTAATGAAAGCTGAGTTCCCAGAGTCCTCCTAAGAGGCCAAGGCCAAGTGATCTGATCACAGCCATGGAGGTTTTGTTTATAACTCTTCTCTCTGTTCCATAACCTTTGTGACTAATGGCAGTCGGTGCCCTTTCCATGCAGAGTGATTGTGACTGTTATTTGAGGGCAAGTTATGAAGCTCATTTGGGCTCAAAAAAACAAAAAAAATGTTGAGACACTTCCTCCAGTGCAGTTGTGAACTCCAAATGTAATTCAGCATGTTATATATTGATATTGCATGTTATTTTTTTTTCATTATCATTCTTACTGGGGGATTCTAACTCAAATTTCAGTAACTTGCAGTTCCCTTTCAGTTCTTAGGAAGTTCTGGAACATTTCCCCCAGGACCCCCTGCAACTTATTTCATTGTTATGGTTACCTTTTGAAGGTGAACAGATTTGTGTCAGCCACTGAAAAGTCTTGGTAGTGGAAATCTAGAGGCTTGGTGAATTCTGGCTTTTAGAATAGTTTTTCCCATTTGTGATACATTAGTATTTCAGGCTTATTTCTGCATCTCTTTAAATAAATTTGTTTAAAATCAGTGCTAAGGTAGTGCTTCAAAAATGCACCAGTACTCACAAATAATGTGTGACTGAGGACTCAGCTATACAGCTGCAAATAAAACGTTTTAAATGTGTTGTAAAATACAACATACAAATGTGACACTAGATGGTGATGGCGAGCTATGGCAAATTCAATATATTTTTCAAAACATTTTAAAAAAAAGCATTTTCACAGCATTTTTCATATGTGTGTATTTTCCACATGAGGAGGGATTTCAGTGCTCCTCTGGGTTCCTCCTGCTTGCAGCTGTAACAAGCAAGATAGCACTGTGTTTTTTATACTGTGAAATAATATCTACTTATAGGCAAGTACAAATGGGTGAGTTACCATTGGACTGGCTCAGAACCAGTTTGATTCGAATCTCCTACCCATACACAAATGACAACGCAGCCAATAGAGAGAAAGAACCACTGGCTGTATGAAACATTTCCATGCATCTGGTGATCACACGAGACATCAAAGTTAGTCCACATAGTGGGAAACAGGCAGCACTGCCCAAAGTACGTGCTTGGGGCCACCCCCACTGGGGACCCTCTTTCCCAGTGACACTTGGTAAGTATTTGCATCCCACCAGTATAGTGTTCATAAGACTGGTCTGTAACAATCACCAATATCTTTTCAGAAGCAATGAATTGTAGTTAAAACAGAACAAAGCAGTATTTTCTGTGTAGTGCAAATAGACTATTCGTTTTGTTTATAGAAATTATTTCAGAACTTTAATACATTGCAGTTCCTGGGTAGTTTAGCATAAAAAGGGAATATATGATCATCATAAGTACTCGGTGTATGATCCTAGTGAGATACAGAATGGCATCAACTAGATTCTGCTGTCAGGGATCAAACCATAATATGAGCACATGGACTGTTGTGCTGCAATGATAATTACTGAATATGTTTTCCCCACAGTGATTGCTTTTCAAACAGTAGCCTTTCATCAAAAGCTCACAAGAGTGACATAAATACAGTTTTTAAGAGATACAGTGGTACTTTGGAAGTCGAATGGAATCCGTTCCAGAAGTCTGTTCAACTTCCAAAACGTTTGGAAACCAAGACGCAGCTTCCGATTGGTTTCCAATTGGAAGCTGTGGAAGCAGCGTCAGACGTTCGGATTCCACAAAACGTTCACAAACTGGAACACTCACTTCCGGGTTTGCGCTGTTCGGGACCCGAAACGTTCGACTTGCAAGGCGTTTGTCAACCAAGATATGACTGTAATGGGGCGGGATTCACCTTACAAACCCCCTCAACAGAAACCCTGTGCAACTGGGCTCCCTCCCTTTTACTCCTTGTTCACCCTGAAATTGGCTTGGGGTGTGTGTAGGAGAATCCCCAGTAGGGGGGCAGGGGATACTATCTGGCAAGGCTGATAAGCTTATGCAAACGAAAACACTTGTAGTATCACATTAAATTCCACCGTAAATGTTTGCATTACATTAAGATTTCATTTTTACCAGTTTTTTAAAAATAGAATCTTGTTATACTTGAAGCTTTTACAATCTGGCAATTTTCATTAAAATAAAACTTTAAAAGTAATCAGTTTTTATCTCTCCTGGCAGTGGGTGGATGAGATAAGGAGGATATGATAATGTGTCCCGCATACTAGTTAACTATGTTTAAGGTTGAGGTTTTTTACAATCAGGCGGTTGTGCCCATTTTCTTAAATAAATGAATTCACCCGTACCATTTCTGTAGCTGTGACTTTTAAGCTGCTAAACATGAATAAACCATAATGCCCAGATCAGTCTTTGTATATAAGCTACACTATATAATTGCATGGTTCTTTCTCCCCATCCCCACCAGTTTAAGTTGAAGTTTTGGAGGCTAGTTAACAGGTGTCATTGAACAAGTGCTCCACCTTGTTTTGTGTAATTAAAGTTGATGAATTAATTGCTCCTTTGATTAAAATATACTGACTGTAAGACTAGTTCAGCTAGTATAACCTGGCTTCTGGCCTTTGAATCAGTACAAAATAGTGAAAGTTCCCTTTTGGGCGTAGGGTTATTATTTAATGAATTTATTATCCCGCCCTTCCTCCCAAAGGTGCCTAGGGTGGCAAGCAAATTCACAGTTGTTGTTTTTGTAAAATCAACCTTCTAAAACAAGATAGAAGGAACTGGTCCACCTAGCTTAGTATCATCTCTTGAAATGGACTTAGTTCTCCAGCCCTTAGGCAGCAGGCTTCTCAACACTCTGCTACCTAGCTTCCTTTAGCTGAAGGTGCTGTGGACCGAACCTGGGCCCTTGTGCTTACAGGTATATGTTCCACCTGCCAACTTATATCGCAATCACATTTTTTTTACAAGAGCTTGGAACCAGAGACGTCTTGCACAAGCAGAAAAGCACTTACGCAAGGCAGTCGCCTGCCAATTTATCTCTTGTTGCCCTGCCCTGCTATAGTCCCCCATACCCAGTCACATGCCATTCCAGAGAGTCCCTCACCCTTCAGAAGTGGCTTTCCAGGGATCCTTGGGATTGCAGTGCAGATATGTGCCTGGAAAGCCCTGCCACATGAGTGGAATTCTGCTAATATATCTCAAGATCCGATGTTTTAATTGCTATGCGTTTCCCCCACAAAGATGTATCTTTCGGTGTGCTTTATTGTAGTGTTTCTTCCAAACTGACCTGATTTGGAGCCAAGTACTTTGTCTTCAGCAGCCTACCTTGAGTGAGAGTGAGCTATCAGGGATTGTTAGTTACTTAAGAAATGTGCATATATTCTTCTAGTTTACCTCGGCAGTATTTCCATATGTGCTGTTTCCCTCTATAAAGTTATGCATTTCAACATGGAAATGCTAATAGTAATTACTTAACTGACATGCCTTGCAGAGACTAGCGCAGGCTTGTTATGTGCATCAGTATTTGGGGGTAACTGCCAGAGTTCCCTTGGGTATTGTTTTTCTCTTTCCTTAGGCTACTCAAAGTTGCCAGTGAACAGACAGCTTTGTCATCATATAAAATAACTTGCACTGTAAAACTAGCAGAGCCAAGCAACTAACTTGGTTTGGTTGGTGTTGCTTTTCTCATCACAGGAAAGGGTCCAGACTCCACTCTTGGAGCAGGATTGGTGGAATATCTGTAGCATTTGCCGTGTGCTGACTACCTGCAAAGTTTAATTTTGTGGGGAGACTTTTGCACCCTGATACCTGTTACCAATCATAAATGTGGAGGAATATGGGGTGCCTTTGCATGTGGCTATGCGGTGCAGACAACCGGCTCCCCATGTGGTTGTGTGCATCTTGCAATCAAATAATTGTCACTTTGGTTCACCCTTTGCTGTTGGAAAGAGAGAATGGTAAAAACACATGTAAAACAGGCAAAGGAGAGAAGGCTGCAATGATACAGCAGACTGGTGGGTGGGGGATGTACAGTGGTGCCTCGCAAGACGAAATTAATTCGTTCCGCGAGTTTTGTCGTCTTGCGATTTTTTTCGTCTTGCGAAGCACGGTGTCGGGAAAGTTTTGGAAAAGCTTCAAAAATCACCAAAGTCTTTAAAAACCTCAAAAAAGGCTACCACACCGCGTTCTATGAGTTGCTCCTCGAAGTCAAGTCGCAACTGTATTAACGGTGTTAAGAAAAAGGAAACAAACTTGCAAGACGTTTCCATCTTGCGAAGCAAGCCCATAGGGAAAATCGTCTTGCGAAGCAGCTCAAAAAACAAAAAACCCTTTCGTCTAGCGAGTTTTTTGTCTTGCGAGGCATTCGTCTTGCGAGGTACCACTGTATGTATATATACAGAGAGAGAGAGAGGGCCCTTCTTTTCCTCTTTGAGACTGTTGTCTGTCAGTTTATTGGCATACAATAAGCCTGATAACGCATCACATTTTGCTGAAATGCAGAAATGCAAGGAGACAGGCTTTTTGGATCTGTATTCCAAAATGTGGGAACTTCCTATCATTCACACTTTTTAGTGCAACTAGAAAAATACCTGCCTTAATTAGAATTAAAAGATGTCCAGAGACTTTAGTGGTTGCCTTGACTGTAGCTAGAGACCCAGTGAATTCAGGCACTTCTTAACCTCTATACAAGTTACCGTATATATTAAGCCAGCTTTTGCCAACCTTGTGGCCTTCAGATGTTTTGAACTAAAACCCCACCAACCCCCAGCCATCACTGCCATATTGATGCTGGTGCTGATGGGAATTGCCGCCAAAAAGATAGGGAGGACACTAGATTGGTGAAGGCTGTATTAAGCTATATACAGAAGTCATGCGTATGGCCTGCGTATCCCAAGGGAAGCTAGCAGATTTTAAGGTGTGCCAAGTCTAAACAGATATCAGCAAGAGAGGTGAGAGGGCAAGTGGAACAGCCGACTTCTGAACTGCCACTGTTCCAGACCAGAGGCTTACGGGTAAGCACGAGTTTTCTTGTTTCAGTTCCTTATTCTTCAAAGACCAGCACTTGCAGTGGCGTAGGCAGCACTTCCTTAATTTGGTGCCTCTATTCCATGTAAAGAGGAATAACCAAGTAGAAGGAAACAGGTGGGCTTGACTGCTAAGAAGAGCTGTACATTTCAGCAGGCAGTGCGACGTTGCCACACATGTGCAAGCAGGGATAGACTCCTGGAGATTAAAGCAAGGACTGAGATATGCTCAGCTGGGCTGTTTGGAGAGTTTCTGCCATGTCCTTGCTGTTCCTGAGGACATCACCTGTTGACACTGAGATGCCCTTTCTTTGAATAGGAAATAATTTCTTGGTTGTTTAGCAGCAAGCTTATTTCCCACACTCAGCTGCCTTGCAAATATCCTGAACGGTAGGTTAATTAATTCCATTATACTTCTGGTAAGCGTTGCTCCAAAATTGCTCATCTTTGTGCATTATTTTATTTTTAAAAAGTAAATTCTGATTATGGTTTAGAAAGATTTTGGTTGTTCAATTGCTGCTTAGCTTTTGGGTTTCAAGGGTTGTTTTCAAAAGATCTTGGGATATACAGTGGTACCTCAGGTTAAGTACTTAATTCGTTCCGGAGGTCCGTACATAACCTGAAACTGTTCTTAACCTGAAGCACCACTTTAGCTAATGGGGCCTCCTGCTGCCACTGCGCTGCTGGAGCACGATTTCTGTTCTCATCCTGAAGCAAAGTTCTTAACCTGAGGTACTATTTCTGGGTTAGCGGAGTCTGTAACCTGAAGCATATGTAACCTGAAGCGTGTGTAACCCGAGGTACCACTGTACTCTTCAGAAGGAAGCAGTGGGTTAGATCAGGGCGGTCCACTTTTCATACCTGCAGGCCATG
>NW_028293249.1:0-38557 GCF_964106645.2 Podarcis pityusensis
AGAAAATTCCCACAACCCAATTTATTTTCCAGTGATGTACTAAAGAGAAAATCAAAGTTGTTTGTAAATGCTAAAGCAAGGCCACATTTTTCCAAGTGAATATTTCATATACAAATGAATTTTTTAAAAGATGAGAAAAAGCTACAATACTATTTGAGGCATTCTTTGTCCATTAAACTACAGATACAGCATTTGTTGGCTTTTATAATTCCTCTTCAAACTGGATTACGCTTAATTTTCACATTCTTTGGGTGCAGGAGCTTTTGCCAAGCGATTTCTTAAGTGCTATCTGGACATCTTTGTTTCTCAGGCTGTACACTAAAGGGTTCAACAACGGAGTCACCATTGTGTAAGAGACAGTAATAAAAGTAGTCTGATCTAGTGTGTAACTGGATTTGGGCCCTAAATAGATAATGCCAGCACACCCAAAGTGCACTACGACCACGATAAGATGGGAGGCACAAGTGGAAAAGGCTTTTCGTTTCCCAGCCGTTGTGGGGATTTTCAAGACAGTGTTTGCAATTAAAATGTATGAGAGAAGGATGAACAGGAATGCACAAATTACAACCAAAACACAAATAATGAAAATGACAATTTCTCCTATGTAGTTTCGGCCGCAGGCTAATTCAAGCAAAGGTGCTAAATCACACAAAAAGTGCTTAAGTTCATTTGGCCCACAGAAAGGCAAGGTAAATATGATTATAGTCTCTGAGGTGGAAAAAAGAAATCCAGTTGTTGCTGAACAAGCCACCAGTTTGATGCAGAGACTTTGATTCATCAAAATCTGATAACGTAAAGGTTTGCATATGGAGACATATCGGTCATACCCCATCACTGCTAGAAGCATACAATTTGTGCATGCAAAGCCCAGGAAAATGCACATCTGAGTGGCACAGCCAATGAAGGAAATGGTCTTCTTTTCTCTCAGAAAATTTGCAAGCATATTGGGGATAATGACAAGTGAATAGCAGATTTCTGAAAAGGAGAGGATGGAGAGGAAGAAGTACATGGGGGTGTGGAGGCTACGATCAATCCGTATCGTAGTGATGATGATTATATTTGCAATCAAAGTTACCAGGTAGATTAGAGAGAACACAAGAAACAATGGAACCTGCAGGTCTGGGAAATTGGAAAATCCAGCGAAGATAAATTCTGTCACCGCTGTTTGATTTTCTCTTCCCATTGATGCAGCATCTGAAAATAAACTTTAAAGATGTTACCAATTTCAACAGTGCTCATCCGCTGATGCTTTACACAAAAATACTGGGGGAGAGGCTTGTTCATAAAATGATTATTTATTTTTTGTTCTTTATTAGATTTATGTACCGCCCTTAAGCTGACTATCACAGGCCACTTTACAACATAAAAACACAAAATGCATAACGTGACCGTAAAAATGCAATAATAACAAATTAAAGAACAAGCCATTTGATGTGCCTTAAACATCACTCTATACAGCTGCCTGAGAAAAGGCCATCTCCATTTGCCCAGTGGTAGAACCGGCCTCAGTAGACAGAGCTAGCACAACGGTTGAGCAACCAGCAACCTAATTGTGTCACCCCTTAGACCAATTATTACATTCACTTGACCAATAAGTCTACACTGCAGAGTTGAATGTCTGATATCTCCCTTTCGAGGAATCCTGGGAATGTCTGCTCCCAACTTAGTGAGGCGTAAGAGCCAGTTTACAAAACTGAATTTTCCATAGAACTAAAATTTTAGCAATCAGACAACATTTTGGCATAGTTCATCACCATAGATTAAAATTCTGTATTCTTTTAATTGATGGAATTCCACTGTGAATGAATGTCTGGCTACAGCCCACAAACTGAGGAAGGAGCACAGAGGCAAGTGAGCTGAAGAGTTTGAGGCTTCACAATATTCCTGTCAATTGCAAAATTAACAGCATCACAAGGCATAACTCTGAACACCACTAGAATATTTTATTGAGGTGCATGCTTTTCTTCAGCTGCCTTTTAAAGAGTTATACATTTGGTGTCTATTCCAAATTGTAGCACCTCTCCAGGGTCTCAGTTTGATGTCTTCACTAGTCCTGCTAAGCTACCTCATACCCTTTTGGAAAAATATTGGATCTGGAGCCTTCTGTATGAAAAACAGTAACTCTGCTATTGAGTATGAATCTTGTTCCCAAGACAAAAGGAGTCAGGGGGCTATGAAATTGTTCTTATTTCCCTTTAAATTGGCAAAAACAAGAGCATCAGAAGGGCTGAATGAATGAATTCAAACCAAAGCTGCAGAATCTCAAACCACAATAGACTTACAAAGAAGCACGATGGATGTTGAGCTCTTCCAAATGACACCAATTTGCCACAATATCCTTTTTATGATGTTTTTATTGAGCATGGAATGATGTAAACCAGTTTATAAATCCCACCAGATATTATCTCCACGGTGTTTCAAAACGTAAAATAAATCAACCATCTTATTATCAAAGGGAGTTGTTAAAAGCTACAAGTAATAATTAACAATACATGTAATTTTATCCAGTATTGTGGGTCAACCCTTGACAATGGATCCAGATTTGGCATTACTTTCTCTAGAAAGCAATACAACCCAACCATTGACCGCTATCCTCTTGCATTTATGTTCTAAGCAGCAGCTAAAATCTCCATTGCTCGTCACTAGAAATCCAGATCCCCATCCCGGTATTGTTGGTTTGGATGGTTATGGGACATTGCTCTCTCTAAACATCTAACATGCCAGAGAAGGCATTAAAAAACTTTGAGGAAATAAGAGAACACATCTCAGACTGGTTCCAATACCATCAGTTATTTGAAAAATTTAAATCTGACAAACAAAGGGGGTTCTCAACAGAAATTTCCCGATTCGAATCTGATCTTGTAAATTCTAAAAGAAAAACTCTTTCCAAAACTTATCCACTCCTTCTTGACTGGACAGTAAAGGAGGAGGAGGCAACAGTGGCAATGGTGAGGTGGTCCCAGGATTTTGGCCATTCAATAACCATGGCCCAATGGGAAAATTTATGGAAGATCAATTGGAAATTCACAAATTGTTACCCGATTAGAGAGAACTTTCAAAAAATGCAACATCGATGGTATCTAACACCATGGAAACTTTCAAAAATGTATAAAAATATGTCAAGTAATTGTTGGAGATGCGTGAATCAGGAAAATTCTACCATATGTGGTGCATATGTAGGAAAATACAGGTATTCTGGGAGAGTATCCATGTAGAACTGCAAAAAATGTTAAAGATCTCTTACAATAAAACACCAGAGGCCTACCTCCTGGGAATAACAGATTTGGATATTCCACAAAAGAGGAAGGGTATCTTTTTATATGCGATGGTGGCAGCAAGAGTTTTGATCGCAGTAAAATGGAAGAGTAATGAAATCCCCTCTATACAAGATTGGATCCAAAAGCTGACAGTATATGCCGAATTAGATGGTTTATCAGAAAAAATAAAGAATAAATCAAAACAGGAATTTGTTTCAAAATGGGAGGTTTTCAAAGATTATCTGAAAAATAAATATAGTAGTTTAAATTCTGTTGCAGCATTCGAGGAACTTCAGTAATACTTGCAAGGTAGATATAAGAAATTAGATTTATTGAGAATAAGTTTAATTATGAGAAAAGCGTGTACTGGCAAAAAGTAATATGAATTTGAAATATGGAATAGATGGGAGGTTGGGTCTTTAGTGTTAAGACCAATAGATGTTTTATTGTTTGCTAAGAAAATTATGTGTCTATGGTTATTTTTGTAATTTGTGTGTAATTTGGTATTTGTGTGTGTGCGTTTTTCTTGTTGTATAAATAAAAAACTTTTTTTAAAAAAATGCCAGAGAGGGCTTAGCGGCAGGGAGACAAAAACAGGCTGTTTCTATTCCATTTGGTAGCTCTTTCTATCCTTTGGCAATGCCGAGCCAAACAAGCACCAAATGTCCCGTAGCCCAAATAAACCTCTGGAGAAGTTCTCCGTATGTTTAGTTGATATTATATGGTATTATATAGTTGATATTATATAGTAAACACCTGGCTTGGGCATCTACGTTTTTAGCAGCATTGCATGAATGGTTCTTTTTTCCATTGTTGTTGTTGGAATCATAGAATCTTAGAGTTGGAAGGGACATGTCATGAATGAGCCAGCTCCCAGTGAAGGAAGCAGTTACGAAGAGAGAGGGTTAAATGGCAGACAAGAGGAGCCTTGGCCAGGGTCAACTCCTCCGCCCGTTGGAATGACAACTGATAATGTTGCACGCGAGCAGGAACCTAGCCAAAGCTGTCAGGAGTTTCAAACAGGAGCAAACAGAAACATGGGTAGTTCATCAGAAAAGGAAAAGACTGAGCTAAGCCAATAAGTGTGGATAATAGGTGAAGGGGCTGTTGTTAGGAAGAAAAACAAGAGAATTAGGCTTAGTAAGTTCAATATCTTCCGTCATCACAGGAAGGAGTCAGAAGGGTCATCATGATTAGTGGAGAATGGCGGCACTGTAGAGTCATCTGGAGAACACTGTGATTGCAATAAATCTTCCTTTTTAATTAACCACGCTGGCTGCGTTATCAAGTCGGAAACTGGGACTCCTGACAGAACCCAAGGGCCACCATCGGCAGTGGTGAGGACTGCAGGGCTTGCTCCCTTAAAGGCCTTTCCAGCTGACCTAGGGAGCAAAGACCAGGCCCTCACACTTCCAGCTATAAAGGGACTCCTGTGGCAGAAACTGCCTTCTTGGCTGCTGAACCCACTATTGATCTCATCAGCTCAATGCACCAGAGCCTGTCTTCGCATACGGGAGAATTCCTCCTTGACACACAGACACACACACAGTGGCGTAGCGTGGGTTGTCAGCACCCGGGGCAAGGCAAGTAATTTGCGCCCCCTAACCCGGGGCAAGGCAAGTAATTTGCGCCCCCTAACCCCTAAGCTGCCGCCGCTGCCAGCTTCTTCTTGCTGCTGCCTGGTCTGGTCTGGTGTGGTTCTCTCCCGCGCTCAGCGCTGCGCTGGGCGGCCGCTGCACTGTCCCTCCCCCAGATAGTCCCTCGCTCTCTCTCCGCACCGCACGCCTGGCACCCACCCCCTCCACAGTGGGCGGCGACCCAGCGGCTCGGATCGGATTCGCACAGCCAGCACTGCAGTGAGAGAGAGTGAGTGAGCCAGGTAGGGGCAGAGAGCTGCGAGTGCAAGCGCACCCCCCCCAGATGTTGTGACCGGTGCGGCCAGCCCCCCCTGCACCCCTCACGCTACGCCACTGCACACACAGGCACTATAGCTAATTCAGTAACTTCTTTCAATACTCCCATTCTCCCCAGGTAACAGCTGAGACTGTGCGGAAAAGGTGCTGAAGAATGGACACCATTCAGACCATTCTATCCCAACCACACCATACAGTAGAATTGCACCCAACCCCTTCCACACTACTGAATTATGCTGGACCTTTCTTGATATATTGTGTGTTTTATGGTAGAAGGAAAATCAGCCTGGCAGCTACATTATTCTAGAATGCCAACTGAAGGACAAAAACATTATGTGGTCCAATGCAGGAAAATCGGGGGGTGAGGGGTCCACTCAGACATGATAGCACTGCAAATTAACGATCCAATTGCATATCTGATTATGTAATGGGAATATAATATGATATAGCCTTTCTTTGGGCATGGCTTTGAAAGTAATTAAAGTGTCAGGTTTAAATTATATATATATATATATATATATATATATATATATATATATGAATGCTAAAATAAATGCATATTGAAAAATAGCAATGCTCCATTTTGTGTACAATATATTATTACATTCTTGCCAACACTTTATAAAAAGCAAATGTCAGAACATACTACATGAAAGCAAAAGAGCAGAAATTAAGTGTGTTTGGTTACAAGAATTCCAACTTTGAAAAAAGATTCCCTCCTTAAAAATAGCCATTACTGGGGACAAGGAGGGGCAGAAAAAGCTACCTCCACAAAGATAAACAGAAATGTACCCCAAACTGAACCCAACCAAAATATACGGGTGGCAGCTATTCAACAAGAACAATTTTGACACTTCAGTCTCAGCACTATATGAGCTTGAAATAGTTCTGCGTGAAATAAGGGAGGCCTATAATTTGGACAAAAAAATTGGTTTCCAGGTGGAAAAATCAAAATCAGAAACAGAACTGTTAGAACCCAAAACTAAGATTTTGTCAAAGATGTATAACTTGCTGTTGAAATGGAATACTCAGGATGAAACGGTGAAATCTGCTATGATTAAATGGGCACAAGATGTTGGACATAACATTATGTTTGCTGACTGGGAACAGTTGTGGACCACTGGTATGAAATTTACGGCATGTAATGCCCTAAGAGAGAATATTATGAAAATGATATACAGGTGGTACATGACACCAGTCAAGCTTGCAAAAATCTATCATTTGCCCGATAATAAATGTTGGAAATGTAAAGAAAACGAAGGTACATTCTTTCACCTTGGGTGGACGTGCCCAAAGATTAAGGTTTTCTGGGAGATGATCTATAATGAAATGAAAAAGGTATTTAAATATACCTTTCTAAAGAAACCAGAGGCCTTCCTGCTGGGCATAGTCGGCCAATTGTTGCCAAAGAAGGACAGAACTTTCTTTATGTATGCCACAACAGCAGCAAGAATACTTATTGCAAAGTATTGGAAGACACAAGATCTACCCACTCTGGAAGAATGGCAGATGAAGATGATGGACTATATGGAACTGGCGGAAATGACTGGCAGAATCCGAGACCAGGGAGAAGAGTCGATGGAAGAAGATTAGAAAAAGTTTAAAGACTATTTACAGAAATATTGCAAAATTAATGAATGCTAGAATGATGTTGGATAGAAACTAAGTGGGTTTTAGCTGTAAGGTTATAAGGGAATATGAAAAAATGGATTATTAACAGGTAAAAATTTAATGTTACAATATACTATGATTAAAGACTAGGATATACAAAGAGGGGAGGGATTTGCTGAACCAACAAATTGAACTGGAATACAAAAAAGGGAGGCGTGAGGAGATCCAGGAAATAAGCAAATGAAAGATAAGTAATGGAAAGAATGAATTGTTTTTAACCATTTTTATTCTGTATTTTTATTTTTTATTTTTTCATTTTGTAATATCTTGAAAATCTTAATAAATATCTTATAAAAAAAATGAAATAGTTCTGCGTGAATGATTGGTAGAGAAAATGTGGGCTAGGATTTGGGAGAAAACAACAGTAATCTTTAGAAAAGTTTCCTTTGTTGCAGGGCTGAATGATTACAGGTTCATTTATGAGAAAATTCCCACAACCCGATTTATTTTCCAGTGATGTACTAAAGAGAAAATCAAAGTTGTTTGTAACTGCTAAAGCAAGGCCACATTTTTCCAAGTGAATATTCCATATACACATGAATTTTTAAAAAGATGAGAAAAAGCTACAATACTATTTGAGGCATTCTTTGTCCATCAACTACACATAATTGTTGGGTTTCATAATTCCTCTTCAAAGTGGATAGCGCTTAATTTTCATATTCTTTGGGTGCAGGAGCTTTTGCCAAGGGATTTCTTAAGTGCTATTTGAACATCTTTGTTTCTCAGGCTGTACACCAAGGGGTTCAACAACGGAGTCACCATTGTGTAAGAGACAGAAATAAAAATAGTCTGATCTAGCGTGTAACTGGATTTGGGCCTTAAGTAGATAATGCAAGCACACCCAAAGTGCACTACGACCACGATAAGATGGGAGGCACAAGTGGAAAAGGCTTTTCGCTTCCCAGCCGTTGTGGGGATTTTCAAGACAGTGTTTGCAATTAAAATGTATGAGAGAAGGATGAACAAGAATGAACAAATTACAGCCAAAACACAAATAAGGGTAATGACAATTTCCCCGATGTAGTTTCGGCCACAGGCTAATTCAAGCAAAGGTGATAAATCACAAAAGAAGTGCTTAAGTTTATTTGGTCCACAGAAAGGCAAGGTAAATATGATTATAGTCTCTGAGGTGGAAAAAAGAAATCCAGTTGTTGCTGAACAAGCCACCAGCTTGGCGCAGAGTCTTTGATTCATCAGAATCTGATAACGTAACGGTTTGCATATGGAGACATATCGATCATACCCCATCACTGCTAGAAGCATACAATTTGTGCATGCAAAGCCCAGGAAAAGGAACATCTGAGTAACACAGCCAATGAAGGAAATGGTCGTCTTCTCTCTTAGAAGATTTGCAAGCATATTGGGGATAATGACCAGTGAGTAGCAGATTTCTGAGAAGGAGAGGATGGAGAGGAAGAAGTACATGGGGATGTGGAGGCTGCGGTTAAGCCGTATCGTAGTGATGATGATTATATTTCCCATCAAAGTAACCAGGAACATAAGAGAGAACACCAGAAACAACATAACCTGCAGGTCTGGGAAATTGGAAAACCCAACAAGGATAAATTCTGTCACTATTGTATGATTTTCTCTTCCCATTGATGTAGAATCTGAAAATGAACTTTAAAGATGTTACAGATTGCAACAGTGCTCGTCAGCTGATGTTTAATACAAAAATACTGAGGGAGATGCTTGTTCATAAAATGATTTTTTTGTTTTTTCTTCTTTATTAAATTTATGTACTGCCCTTCAGCTGACTATCATAGGCCAGTTTACAACATAAAAACAGAAAATGCATAACGTGATCGTAAAAATGCAATAATAACACATTAAAGAACAAGCCATTTGATGTGCCTTAAACATCACTCCATACAGCTGCGTGAGAAAAGGCTGCCTCCATTTGCCCAATGGTAGAGCCGGCCTCAGTAGACAGAGCCTAGCACAACACTTCAGCAACCAGCAACCTCATTGTGTCACCCCTTAGACCAATTATTACATTCACTTGACCAATAAGTCTACACTGCAGAGTTGAATGTCTGATATCTCCCTTTCGAGGAATCCTGGGAATGTCTGCTCCCAAGTTAGTGAGGCCAGTTTACAAAACTGCATTTTGCATCGAACTAAAATTTTAGCAATCAGACAACATTTTGGCATAGTTCATCACCATAGATTAAAATTCTGTATTCTTTTAATTGATGGAATTCCACAGTGAATAAATGTCTGGCTACAGCCCACAAACTGATGAAGGAGCACAGAGGCAAGTGAGCTGAAGAGTTTGAGGCTTCAAAATATTCCTGTCAATTGCAAAATTAACAGCATCACAAGTCATAACTCTGAACACCACTAGAAAACTGAGGAGCATGCCTATCTTAAGCTGCCCTTTATAGAGTCATGCAGTCAGTGTCTGTTCCAAATTGTAGCACCTCTCCAGGGTCTCAGGTTGATGTCTTCACTAGTCCTGCTAAGCTACCTCATACCCTTTTGGAAAAATATTGGATCTGGAGCCTTCTGTATGAAAAACAGTAACTCTGCCATTGAATATGAATCTTGTGGCCAAGATAAAAAAGAGTCAGGTGCTTCGAAATTGTTCTTATATCCCTTCAAAGTGGCAAGGACAAGAGCATCTGAAGGGCTGAATGAATGAATTCAAATCAAAGCTGCAGAACCTCAAACCACAATAGACTTACAAGGAAGCACGATGGATGTTGAGCTCTTCCAAATGACACCAATTTGCCACAATATCCTTTTTATGATGTTTTTATTGAGCATGGAATGATGTAAACAAATCCCACCAGATATTATCTCTACGGTGTTTCAAAACGTAAAATAAATCAACCATCTTATTATCAATGGGAGTTGTTAGAATCTACAAGTAATAATTAACAATACATATAATTTTATTGGGTGTATTTTTTTTCTAAAGCTGTTGACTTCATCTCTATATCGATACATTTTGTTACATCTACTTGTTTTCCATTTTTTATTTTATCATGATAAATATTACAGATTGTTTCTGTGTAAAGCGCACTTAGATCTTTATGATTAAGTGGTGTGTGAATATTGTTTAATAAATGAAAATAGCATACAGGACAAATGGCTCTGGGGTAAGCCACACCCATTGCCATATAGGCAGGGAAATGTCCATCTACAAGTACAATGCTAGCACAACACCTAACATCTCACAAGGCACTGAAGACATCAGGGTTCAAGGAGATGAACAGAAACTGAATATTTTCACAGATTATATTTTACTGATGCTCCATAATCCAAGCTAAGCCCCTTTTCCTTTGCAGAGGATACTAAATGATTTCATGGCAGTATCTGCATTCTAAATGACTTCTGGACCCAGGTGTTCAATCTAATTTCTATTATCGTGCATCAAACCTCAGCAATGGATCCAGATTTGGCATTACTTTCTCTTGAAAGTAATACAACCCAAGCATTGACCACTATCCTCTTGTACAGTGGTACCTCAGGTTACATAAGCTTCAGGTTACAGAGTCCGCTAACCCAGAAACAGTGTATCAGGTTAAGAACTTTGCTTCAGGATGAGAACAGAAATTGTGCTCCGGCGGCGCATGATTAACCTGAGGTACCACTGTATTTATGTTCTAAGCAGCAGCTAAAATCTCCATTTCTAGTCACTGGAAATCCAGATCCCCATCCCAAGATTGTTGGTTAAGGAAGGTTATGGGAAACTGCGCTCTCTGAACATCTAACATGCCAGAGAGGGCTTAGCGTCAGGGAGACAAAAACAGTGTTTCTATTCCATTTGGTAGGTCTTTCCATCTTTTGGCAATGCTGAGCCTAACAAGCATCCCATCCCATAGCCCAAATAAACCTATGGTGAAATTCTGTCAGTCACAGTTGATATTATATGGTAAACACCTGTCTTGGGAATCTACATTTTGAGCTGCATTTCATTAACGGTCCCCCCCCCCATGGTTGTTGTTGGAATCATAGAATCAAAGATTTGTAAGGGACCCAAGGGTCACCATCGGCTGTGGGGAGGATAGAAGAAGAAGAAGGAGGAGGAGGAGTTTGGATTTGATATCCCACTTTATCACTACCCAAAGGAGTCTCAAAGCGGCTAACATTCTCCTTTCCCTTCCTCCCCCACAACAAACACTCTGTGAGGTGAGTGGGGCTGAGAGACTTCAGAGAAGTGTGACTAGCCCAAGGTCACCCAGCAGCTGCATGTGGAGGAGTGGAGATGTGAACCCAGTTCCCCAGATTACAAGTCTACTGCTCTTAACCAATACACAACACTGGCTCTCTTAAAATACATAAATACATACATAAAATAAATACAGGGCCTACTCCCTTATAAGGCCTTTCCAGCTGACCTAGGGGGCAAGGCCAAGGTCCTCACACTTCCTGCTATAAAGGGACTCCTGTGGCAGAAACTGCCTTCTTGGCTGTTGGACCCACTATTGATCTCATTAGCTCAATCTGCCAGAGCCTGTCTTCGCATACGGGAGAATTCCTCTTACACACACACACACACACACACACACACACACACACACAACCCCAATTAATCCAGTAACTTCTTTCAATACTGCCTGCCATTCCCATTCTCACCAGATAACAGCTTGCTTGCTCTGCTCAGACTCTGTGCAGAAAAGGTGCTGAAAAATGGACACCATTCAGATTATTCCCTCCCAACCACACCATACAGTAGAATTGCACCCCTTCCACACTACTGGATCATGCTGGATCTTGTTTCAGATATTGCATATTTTCTGAGAAAAGGAAAATCAGCCTGGCAGCTTCATTATTCTGGAATGCCAGCTGAAGGACAAAAACCTCCTGTGGTCCAATGCAGGAAAATCAGGGGGTGAGGGGTCCACTCAGACATGATAGCACTGCAAATTACATATCAAATTACACATCTAATTAAGTAATGGGCAAATAACATGTTATAGCCTTTCTTTTGACATGTTTCTGAAAGTAATAAAAGCGTCAGGTTTAAATTATATAAATATGAATGCTAAGATAAATGCATATCAAAAAATTGCAATGCTCCGTTTTATATACAATATATTGTTACGTCCTTGCTGACACGTTACAGAAAGCAAATGTCAGAACAAATCACATGAAAGCAAAAGAGCAGAAATCAAGTGTGTTTGGTTACATGAATTCCAACCTTTGAAAACGCAACATATATGATCCCCTCTTTAAAAATAGCCATTACTGGGGACAAGGAAGGGCAGAAATAATTACGTACCAAAGATAAGCAGAAATGGACACCAACCTGACCCCAACAAGAACAATTTTCACACTTCAGTCTCAGCACTATATGAGCTTGAAATAGTTCTGCATGAATGTTTGGTAGTGAAAATGAGGGCTAGGATTTGGGAGAAAACAATAGTAATTTTTAGAAACGTTTCCTTTGTTGCGGGGCTGAATGATTACAGGTTAATGTATGCGAAAATTCCGAAAACCCAATTTATTTTCCAGTGATGCACTAAAGAGAAAATCAAAGTTGTTTGTAAATGCTAAAACAAGGCCACATTTTTCCAAATGAATATTTCATATACAGATGAATTTTTTAAAAGATGAGAAAAAGCTACAATACTATTTGAGGCGTTTTTGTCCATTAAACTACAGATACAGCATTTGTTGGGTTTCATAATTCCTCTTCAAAGTGGATAACGCTTAATTTTCACATTCTTTGGGTGCAGGAGCTTTTGCCAAGCGATTTCTTAAGTGCTATTTGGACATCTTTGTTTCTCAGGCTGTACACCAAGGGGTTCAATAAGGGAGTCACCATTGTGTAAGAGACAGAAATAAAAGTGTCTTCATCTAGCGTGTATCTGGATTTGGGCCTTAAATAGATAATGGAAGCACAACCAAAGTGCACTACGACCACGATAAGATGGGAGGCACAAGTGGAAAAGGCTTTCCGCTTCCCAGCCGTTGTGGGGATTTTCAAGACAGTGTTAACAATTAAAAAGTAAGAGAGAAGGATGAACAGGAATGAGCAAAATCCAAACAAAACATATAGAATGAAAATGACAATTTCTCCTATGTAGTTTCGGCCGCAGGCTAATTGAAGCAAAGGTGCAATATCGCAAAAAAATTGCTTAACTTTATTTGGCCCACAGAAAGGCAAGGTAAATATGATAATGGTATCTGATGTAGAAAAAATAAATGCAAGTGATACTGAACAAGCCACCAGCTTGGTACAGAGTCTTTGATTCATCAGAATCTGATAACGTAAAGGTTTGCATATGGAGACATATCGGTCATACCCCATCACTGCTAGAAGCATACAATTTGTGCATGCAAAGCCCAGGAAAAGGAACATCTGAGTAACACAGCCGATGAAGGAAATGGTCTTCTTTTCTCTTAGAAGATTTGCGAGCATATTGGGGATAATGACGAGTGAGTAGCAGATTTCTGAGAAGGAGAGGACGGAGAGGAAGAAGTACATGGGGATGTGGAGGCTGCGGTCAAGCCGTATCGCAGTGATGATGATTATATTTGCGAACAAAGTTAGCAGGTAAATTAGAGAGAACACCAGAAACAAGGGAATCTGCAGTTCTGGGAAATTGGAAAACCCAACAAGGATAAATTCTGTCACCACTGTTTGATTTTCTCTTGCCATTGATGCAGCATCTGAAAATAAACTTTAAACATATTACAGATTTCAACAGTGTTCGTCAGCTGATGTTTAATATAAAAATACTTGGGGAGAGGCTTGTTCATAAAATGATTTTTTAATTTTTTGCTCTTTATTAAATTTATGTACTGCCCTTCAGTTGACTATCACAGGCCACTTTACAACATAAAAACACAAAATGCATAAAGTGATCGTAAAAATGCAATAATAACAAATTTCTAAAAAAGCCATTTGATGTGCCTTAAACATCACTCCATACAGCTGCCTGAGAAAAGGCCACCTCCATTTGCCCAATGGTAGAGCCGGCCTCAGTAGATAGAGCCTGGCACAACAGTTGAGCAACCAGCAACATAATTGTGTCACCCCTTAGACATATTATTACATTCACTTGACCAACAAGTCTACACTGCAGAGTTGAATGTCTGATATCTCCCTTTCAAGGAATCCTGGGAATGTCTGCTCCCAAGTTAGTGAGGCATTAGAGCCAGTTTACAAAACTGCATTTTCCACAGAACTAAAATTTTACCAATCATACAACATCTTGGCATAGTTCATCACCATAGATTAAAATTCTGTATTCTTTTAATTGATGTACTTCCACTGTGGATGAATGTCTGGCTACAGCCCACAAACTGATGAAGGAGCATAGAGGCAAGTGAGCTGAAGTTTGAGGCTTCACAATATTCCTGTCAATTGAAAAATTAGCAGCATCACAAGGCATAACTCTGAACACCACTAGAATATTTTATTGAGGAGCATGCCTATCTTAAGCTGCCTTTTAAAGAGTCATGCAGTCAGTGTCTACTCCAAATTGTAGCACCTCTGCAGCGTCTCAGGTTGCAGTCTTCACAAGTCCTGCTAAGCTACCTCATACCCCTTCCGGAAAATATTGGATATGGAGTGTTGTGCATGAAAAACAGTAACTCTGCCATTGAGTATGAATCTTGTTCCCAAGATAAAAAAGAGTCAGGTGCTTTGAAATTTTTCTTATTTCCCTTCAAAGTGGCAAAGACAAGAGCATCTGAAGGGCTGAATGAATGAATTCAAATCAAAGCTGCAGAACCTCAAACCACAATAGACTTACAAGGAAGCACGATGGATGTTGAGCTCTTCCAAATGACACCAATTTGCCACAATATCCTTTTTATGATGTTTTTATTGAGCATGGAATGATGTAAACAAGTTTATGAATCCCACCAGATATTATCTCCACGGTGTTTCAAAACGTAAAATAAATCAACCGTCTTATTATCAAAGGGAGTTGTTAAAAGCTACAAGTAATAATTAACAATACATATAATTTTATTGGGTGTATTTTTTCCTAAAACTGTGGACTTCATCTCTATAGCGATACATTTTATTATGTCTACTTGTTTTCAATTTTTTTATTTTATTATGATGAATATTACAGACTTTTTCTGTGTAAAGAGCAGTGTGGTCTCTCTGATTAAGTGGTGTGTGAATATTGTTTAATAAATAAAAATAGCATACAGGACAAATGGCTCTGGGCTAAGCCACACCCATTGTCAAAAAGGCAGGGAAAATTCCATCTCACAAAACTTAACATCTCACAAGGGTACTGAAGACATCAGGGTTCAAGGAGATGATCGTAAACTGAATATTTTCACAGATTATATATTACTGATGCTCCACAATCCAAGCTAAGCCCCTTATCCTTTGCAGAGGATACTAAATAATTTCATGGCAATATCTGCATTTTCAATGACTTCTGGACCCAAGTGTTCAATCTAATTTCTATTATTGTGGATTCAACCTCGGCAATGGATCCAGATTTGGCATTACTTTCTCTAGAAAGCAATACAAACCAACCATTCACCACTAACCTCTAGTATTTAATTTCTTAACGGCAGCTAAAATCTCCATTGCTAGTCACTGGAAATCGAGATCCCAATCCCGGTATTGTTGGTTTGGAAGGTTATGGGAAATTGCTCTCTCTGAATACCTAACATGCCAGAGAGGATTTAGCCGCAGGGAGACAAAAACGGAATGTTTCTATTCCATTTGGTACCTCTTTCTATCTTTTGGCAATGCTGAGCCTAACAAGCATCAACCGTCCCATAGCCCAAATAAACATATATAGAAGTTATGTCACTTCTCCATATGTTTAGTTGATATTATATGGTATTATATAGATGATATTATATAGTAAACACCTGGCTTGGGCACCTACGTTTTCAGCAGCATTGCATGAATGGTTCTTTTTTCCATTGCTGTTGTTGGAATCATAGAATCTTAGAGTAGCAAGGGACGTGTCATGAATGAGCCAGCTCCCAGTGAAGGAAGCAGTTACGAAGAGAGAGGGTTAAATGGCAGACAAGAGGAGCCTCGGCCAGGGTATGTACTGGTACCAGCCATTCAACAGGAACAATTTTGACACTTCAGTCTCAGCACTATATGAGCTTGAAATAGTTCTGCGTGAATGATTGGTAGAGAAAATGAGGGCTAGGATTTGGGAGAAAACAACAGTAATCTTTGGAAACATTTCCTTTGTTGCGGGGCTGAATGATTACAGGTTCATTTATGAGAAAATTCCCACAACCCAATTTATTTTCCAGTGATGTACTAAAGAGAAAATCAAAGTTGTCTGTAAATGCTAAAGCAAGGCCACATTTTTCCAAGTGAACATTCCATATACAGATGAATTTTTAAAAAGATGAGAAAAAGCTACAATACTATTTGAGGTGTTCTTTGTCCATTAAACTACAGATACAGCATTTGTTGGGTTTCATAATTCCTCTTCAAAGTGGATAACGCTTAATTTTCACATTCTTTGGGTGCAGGAGCTTTTGCCAAGCGATTTCTTAAGCGCTATTTGGACATCTTTGTTTCTCAGGCTGTACACCAAGGGGTTCAACAAGGGAGTCACCATTGTGTAAGAGACAGAAATAAAAGTCGTCTCATCTAGCGTGTAACTGTTTTTGGGCCCGAAATGGATAATGCCAGCACACCCAAAGTGCACCACGACCACAATAAGATGGGAGGCACAAGTGGAAAAGGCTTTACGCTTCCCAGCCGTTGTGGGGATTTTCAAGACAGTGTTTGCAATTAAAATGTATGAGAGAAGGATGAACAGGAATGCACAAATTATAACCAAAACACAAATAATGAAAATGACGATTTCACCTATGTAATTTCGGCCGCAGGCTAATTCAAGCAAAGGTTCTATTTCACAAAAGAAGTGCTTAACTTTATTTGGCCCACAGAAAGGCAAGGTAAATATGATTATAGTCTCTGAGGTGGAAAAAAGAAATCCAGTTGTTGCTGAACAAGCCACCAGCTTGGTGCAGAGTCTTTGATTCATCAATATCTGATAACGTAAAGGTTTGCATATGGAGACATATCGGTCATACCCCATCACTGCTAGAAGAAAACAATTTGTGAATGCAAAGCCCAGGAAAATGTACATCTGAGTAGCACAGCCAATGAAGGAAATGGTCTTCTTTTCTCTTAGAAGATTTGCAAGCATATTGGGGATAATGACAAGTGAGTAGCAGATTTCTGAGAAGGAGAGGATGGAGAGGAAGAAGTACATGGGGATGTGGAGGCTGCGGTTAAGACATATCGTAGTGATGATGATTATATTTGCCATCAAAGTTATCAGGTAAATTAGAGAGAACACCAGAAACAATGGAATCTGCAGTTCTGGGAAATTGGAAAACCCAGCAAGGATAAATTCTGTCACCATTGTATGATTTTCTCTTCCCATTGATGTAGAATCTGAAAATGAACTTTAAAGGTGTTACAGATTGCAACAGTGCTCAACAGCTGACTTTTCATATAAAAATATGGGGGGAATTACTTGTTCATAAAATTATTATTTATTTTTCTTATTTATTAAATTTATGTCCTTCAACTGAATATCACAGGCCAGTTTACAATATAAAAACAGAAAATGCATAACAGGACCGTAAAAATGCATAATGTAAATTAGGCAAATTAAAGTAGCAAATTAAAGAACAAATGATTTTATGACCTTTAAACATCACTCCATACAGCTGCCTGAGAAAAGGCCGCCTCCATTTGCCCAAGGGTAGAGCCGGCCTCAGTAGATAGAGTGTGGCACAACAATTGTGCAACCAGCAAAATAGTTGTGTCACCCCATAGCCATATTATTACATTCACTTGACCAACAAGTCTACACTGCAGAGTCTGATATTTCCCTTTCAAGGAATCATGGGAATGTCTGCTCCCAAGTTAGCGAGACGTTAGAGCCAGTTTACAAAACTGCATTTTCCACAGAACTAAAATTTTAGCAATCAGACAACATCTTGGCATAGTTCATCACTGTAAATTAAAATTCTGTATTCTTTTAATTGATGTAATTCCACTGTGATTGAATGTCTGGCTACAGCCCACAAACTGATGAAGGAGCACAGAGGCAAGTGAGCTGAAGAGTTTGAGGCTTCACAATATTCCCGTCAATTGAAAAATTAGCAGCATCACAAGGCATAACTCTGAACACCACTAGAATATTTTATTGAGGAGTGTTACCCTGCCTTTTAAAGAGTCATACAATTGGTGTCTATTCCAAATTGTAGCAGCTCTCCAGGGTCTCAGGTTGATGTCTTCACTAGTCCTGCTAAGCTACCTCATACCCTTTTGGAAAAATATTGGATCTGGAGCCTTCTGTTTGAAAAACAGTAACTCTGCTATTGAGTATGAATCTTGTTCCCAAGATAAAAAAGAGTCAGGTGCTTTGAAATTGTTCTTATATCCCTTCAAAGTGGCAAAAACAAGAGCATCTGAAGGGCTGAATGAATGAATTCAAATCAAAGCTGCAGAACCTCAAACCACAATAGACTTACAAGGAAGCACGATAGATGTTTAGCTCTTCCAAATGACACCAATTTGCCACAATATCCTGTTAAGATGTTTTTATTGAGCATGGAATGATGTAAACAAATCCCACCAGATATTATCTCCACGGTGTTTCAAAACGTAAAATAAATCAACCATCTTATTATCAATGGGAGTTGTTAAAAGCTACAAGTAATAATTAATAATACATGTAATTTTATTGGATGTATTTTTACCTAAAACTGTTGACTTCATCTCTATATCGATACATTTTGTTACATCTACTTGTTTTCCATTTTTTTATTTTATCATGATGAATATTACAGATTGTTTCTGTGTAAAGCGCAGTTAGGTCTTTATGATTAAGTGGTGTGTGAATATTGTTTAATAAATAAAATTAGCGTACAGGACAAATGGCTCTGGGGTAAGTCACACCCATCGTCATATAGGCAGGGAAAGTTCCATCTACAAGTACAATGCTAGCACAACACCTAACATCTCACAAGGGTACTGAAGACATCATGTAGCCTTATTAGACTTTACCGATTGGTTGGGTGAGCGTTGCTCCCGGAGAGGGAGGAAAGAGTCAAAAGACATTGAGGTTGGTTCGGAGGAAGAGTTCTTTATTTCTGCTCTCCGGAGCAGCAGAAAGGCACTTGCATGGTCAGTTCACAGCAAGAGCACTTAAGGAACGGTTACACACAGCTTATATACCCTTTCTGGTCCCCTTGACCCCTCCCCAGGAATCCAGCCACGTCAGCTTATACACGTAAGTTGACATCCCAGAAATCCAGCCACGTCAGCTTATACACGTAAGTTGACACCCATGACCATAAACAGTTGTTCCTGTTCCTGTACTCTTGACCATAAAAGGATGTTCCTGTTCCTGTATTCATTATCTTGGGGTAAGAAGGTCACTAACTCTAAGAGCACTCCTGGCGCCATCCCCGAGCGCGGGGGTGTCTTGCAAGGTCTGTGCGTCAGTGTGTCAGGATATTTACAACCCACAAGGTAAGCCCCAGCTCTGCCCGTCCCGTCTCCACTTCGGAACTGACAAGGCCATCCTTTAAGCGTCACGTACTGATAAAGGAGAGGGCTTTGTTTATACAGCTGGGTTCCTGTTATACATGAGCTCAACTCCTCAAGTTAATGGATTTTAGCTAATGGACCCTTGGGGAAGGAGAAATGGGGATTTTGGGGCCTGTTGCAGACTGACTGCACAATCAAGTTTAGGTTTGGGAAACCCATTCCTTCAATCAGGGTTCAAGGAGATGAACATAAACTGAATATTTTCACAGATTATATATTACTGATGCTCCATAATCCAAGCTAAACCCCTTTTCCTTTGCAGAGGATACTAAATGATTTCATGGCAGTGTCTGCATTCTCAGTGACCTGTGGACCCAAGTGTTCAATCTAATTCCTATTATTGTGGGTCAACCCTTGGCAATGGATCCAGATTTGGCATTACTTTCTCTAGAAAACAATACAACCCAACCATTGACCACTAACCTCTTGTATTTATGTTCTAAGCAGCAGCTAAAACCTCCATTGCTAGTCACTGGAAATCCAGATCCCCATCCCGTGATCATTGGTTAAGGAAGGTTATGGGGCATTGCGCTTTCTGAACATCTAACATGCCAGAGAGGGCTTAGCGGCAGGGAGACAAAAACAGACTGTTTCTATTCCATTTGGTAGAGCTTTCTATCTTTTGGCAATGCTGAGCCTAACAGGCATCAACCATCCCATAACCAAATACACATATGGAGAAGTTTTGTCACTCACAGTTGATATTATATGGTAAACAGCTGTCTTGGGAATCTACGTTTTGAGCAGCATTGCATGAATGGTTCTTTTTCCCCATTGTTGTTGTTTGAACCATAGAATCTTAGAATTGAAAAGGACCCAAGGGTCACCGTCGGCTGTGGTGAGGAGTGCAAGGCCTGCTCCCTTACAAAGACTTTACCAGCTGGACTAGGGAGCCAGGCCCAGGCCCTCACACTTCCAGCTATAAAGAGACTCCTCTGGCAGAAACAGCCTTCTTCGCTTTTGGACCCACTATTGATCTCATTAGCTCAATCTAATTCATGTCTGGTTACTGTTGAATGGTCACTTTAAAATGTGAAGGTTCATTATTGCTTCACAAGTTGTGTATGTCTTTAAGGGCCAGGGCCAGGGCAAATAACGAGACCCAGTCCTGCAGCTGTGAAACATAGCAGGTGCGGCTGAGTTGTGTTAATCTTTTTTTAATTATTTTTTAAAAAATAATATTTATTACTTTTCCAACAATTTAAACACAAAAAAGGCAATACAATACAATACAAAGACACTACATAACACTAACACATTAAACTAACAAAACAAAACAAAAACCGTTTAAAACACATCAAACAATTTCAATATCTTATCTTTCATTCACTTATTTCAACGACCTTCTCACACCTCCCTTTTTGTACTCCACTTCTGTTAATTGTTTCAGCAATTCCTTTCCATCTTCCTCTGTTTTCTATCCTATAATTATCTTGACACATTCTAACCTTATTTTTTCCTTTAATACTCTATTAATCTATTTATACTTAGTTCCTTATAACATTTCTACTAAAGCCATATAACTTCATTCCAACATTTTTCTAACATTCATTAATTTTACAGTATTTCTGTAAATAGTCTTTAAACTTTTTCCAGTCTTCTTCCACCGACTCTTCTCCCTGGTCTCGGATTCTGCCAGTCATTTCCGCCAGTTCCATGTAGTCCATCAACTTCATCCGCCATTCTTCCCGGGTGGGTAAATCTTGTGTCTTCCAATACTTCGCAATAAGTATTCTTGCTGCTGTTGTTGCATACATAAAAAAAGTTCTATCCTTCTTTGGCACCATTTGGCCGACCATGCCCAGGAGAAAGGCCTCTGGTTTCTTCAGGAAAGTATATTTAAATATCTTTTTCATTTCGTTATAAATCATCTCCCAGAATGTCTTAATCCTTGGGCATGTCCACCAAAGGTGAAAGAATGTGCCTTCAGTCTCATTACATTTCCAACATTTATTGTCGGGCAAATGGTAAATTTTTGCAAACTTGACTGGTGTCATGTACCACCTATAAATCATTTTCATTAAATTTTCTCTTAAGGCATTACATGCCGTGAATTTCATACCTGTGGGCCATAACTGTTCCCAGTCAGCCATCATTATGTTATGTCCAACATCTTGTGCCCATTTAATCATAGCTGATTTCAACATTTCATCCTGAGTGTTCCATTTCAACAGCAAGTTATACATTCTTGACAAATTCTTGATTTTTGGATCTAGCAATTCTGTTTCCAATTTTGATTTTTCCACCTGGAAACCAACTTTTTTGTCCAAATTGTATGCCTCCATTATTTGGTCATAATGGAGCCAATCTCGCACTTTGTTTTTCAATTTTTCAAAGCTCTGCAATTTTATTCTGTCTCCATCTTGTTCCAGAATTTCCCAATATTTCGGCCATTTAGCCTCCATATTGAGTTTTTTCTGTGCCTTCGCTTCCATTGGTGACAACCATCTTGGGGTTTTCTTTTCTAACAAATCCTTATATCTTATCCAAACATTAAACAATGCTTTTCTAACAATATGATTATGTGCTTTATGTGCTTTTACCTTATCCTACCACAAATATGCATGCCAGCCAAATGCATTGTTGAAACCTTCTAAATCCAACACGTCAGTGTTTTCAAGAAGCAGCCATTCTCTCAGCCAGCAAAAAGCAGCTGATTCATAATAAAGTTTCAGGTCTGGCAGGGCAAATCCACCTCTTTCTTTGGCATCAGTTAATATCTTAAATTTTATTCGAGGCTTCTTGCCCTGCCAAACAAATCTGGAAATATCTTTCTGCCACTTCTTGAAACAATCCATCTTATCCAAAATTTGCAATGTTTGAAACAAAAACAACATCCTTGGCAACACATTCATCTTTATCACAGCAATTCGGCCTAACAATGATAACTTCAAATTTGTCCATATTTCTAAGTCCTTTTTCACTTCAGTCCAACATTTTTCATAATTATCCTTAAATAAATTCACATTTTTGGCAGTCATGTTAACCCCTAAATATTTCACTTTCTTAACCAATATTAGCCCTGTCTCCTCCTGAAACTTCTCTCTCTCATTCACAGTTAAGTTTTTCTCTAAAACCTTAGTCTTCATCTTGTTCAACTTAGAACCTGCTACCTGTCCGAATTCTTGAATCAGTTCCAATACCCTTTTAGTACTAGATTCTGGCTACTGTAAAGTCAATACTAAGTCATCAGCAAATGCTTTCAGTTTGTACTGTTTAGCTCCCACTTGTATACCTTTAACCTCTTGGTCCTTTCTAATCATATTTAACAAAACCTCGAGGACCAATATAAAAAGCAATGGAGAAATTGGGCAACCTTGTCGTGTCCCTTTCTCAATCTTAAACTCTTCTGTCACTACATTGTTCACAATTAATTTTGCCTTTTGTTCTGAATAAATTGCACCTATACCATTTTCAAATCCTTGCCCTACCCCATCCCCTGTAAATTCTTCTTCATAAAACTCCAAGAAATGTTGTCAAAGGCTTTCTCTGCATCCACAAATATCAAGACTGCCTTAGTATTGATATTCACTTGTAGTTTTTCTAGAATATTAATTATATTCCTCATATTGTCAGACAAATGTCTGCCCGGGAGAAAGCCCGCTTGGTCCTTATGAATTTCTTCTACTAACACCTTTTTTAATCTTTTAGCCAAAATATCTGCAAAAATTTTGTAATCCACATTAAGCAGCGATATGGGGCGGTAGTTCTTGAGCTGTGTCTTTTCAGTCTCTGTTTTCGGTATAAGTGTAATGTAAGCTTCCTTCCACGACTCTGGTGCCTTTCTCCCTTCCAATATTTCATTGCAGACTTCCTTCAATGGTTGTATTAACCATTCTTTCAAAGATCTGTAATATCTTGAAGTCAAACCATCTGGTCCTGGAGATTTACCTAATTGCATATTCTGGATGGCCCCTTCCACCTCCTGATCCGTTATTTTGTAATTCAACATTAGCTGTTTTTCCTGAGAGACTTTGTGTAGTCCATTTATTTTCAAAAAATCGATCAATGTCCATTTCTTTCTGCTTCTCCTGTGTATAAAGTTGTTTAAAATACCTCTGAAAACACTTCCTAATCTCCACTGGGTTCTGTATATTCTTTCCTTCCACTTCCAAATTCATAATAGTATTGAGTTTCTGAGTTGTGTTAATCAAGCTGTGTCAGCAATTGGGTATAGTATATAAGGAGCAGCACCTAGCTCTCCCATTACCCTGGGGGATGGGTCGGTGGTTGGGTCATGTTTGTTGTTATCTTTAGTGTAAAAGGAGTTTTTGTTTTTGCTATTAAAACCTTGTTTAAGTTATTTTTTGAGTCCCTTTTTAATGCATGGTCTCCGCAGCAAGCTCTCTGCAGCGCTACTAAACTGCAAATAGCCAGCAGTTACATGAATTCCAACCTTTGAAAATGCAACATATATGATCCCCTCTTTAAAAATATCCATTACTGGGGACAAGGAAGGGCAGAAATAATTATGTACCAAAGATAAGCAGAAATGGACACCAAACTGACCCCAACAAGAACATTTTTGACACTTCAGTCTCACCATTTTATGAGCTTGAAATATTTCTGTGTGAATGCTTGGTAGAGAAAATGTGGGCTAGGATTTGGGAGAAAACAACAGTAATCTTTAGAAAAGTTTCCTTTGTTGCAGGGCAGAATGATTACAGGTTCATTTATGGGAAAATTCTGACAACCCAATTTATTTTCCAGTGATGCACTAAAGAGAAAATCAAAGTTGTTTGTAAATGCTAAAGCAAGGCCACATTTTTCCAAGTGAATATTCCATATACAGATGAATTTTTCAAAAGATGAGGGAAAGCGTCAATACTACTTGAGGCATTCTTTGTCCATTAAACAACAGATATTTGTTGGGTTTCATAATTCCTCTTCAAAGTGGATAACGCTTAATTTTCACATTCTTTGGGTGCAGGAGCTTTTGCCAAGCGATTTCTTAAGCGCTGTTTGGACATCTTTGTTTCTCAGGCTGTACACCAAGGGGTTCAACAAGGGAGTCACCATTGTGTAAGAGACAGAAATAAAAGTCGTCTCATCTAGCGTGTAACTAGATTTGGGCCTTAAATAGATAATGCCAGCACACCCAAAGTGCACCACGACCACGATAAGATGGGAGGCACAAGTGGAAAAGGCTTTTCGCTTCCCAGCCATTGTGGGGATTTTCAAGACAGTGTTTGCAATTAAAATGTACGAGAGAAGGATGAACAAGAATGAACAAATTACAACCAAAACACAAATAATGAAAATAACAATTTCTCCTATGTAGTTACGGCCACAGGCTAATTCAAGCAATGGTGCTAAATCACACAAGTAGTGCTTAAGTTCATTTGGCCCACAGAAAGGCAAAGTAAATATGATTATAGTCTCTGATGTAGAAAAAATAAATGCAAGTGATACTGAACAAGCCACCAGCTTGGTGCAGAGTCTTTGATTCATCAGAATCTGATAACGTAAAGGTTTGCATATGGAGACATATCGGTCATACCCCATCACTGCTAGAAGAAAACAATCTGTGCACCCAAAGCCCAGGAAAATGCACATCTGAGTAGCACAGCCAATGAAGGAAATGGTCTTCTTTTCTCTTAGAAGATTTGCAAGCATATTGGGGATAATGACGAGTGTGTAGCAGATTTCTGAGAAGGAGAGGATGGAGAGGAAGAAGTACATGGGGATGTGGAGGCTGCGGTTAAGCCGTATCACAGTGATGATGATTATATTTCCCATCAAAGTCATCAGGTAGATTAGAGAGAACACCAGAAACAATGGAATCTTCAGGTCTGGGAAATTGGAAAATCCAGCAAGGATAAATTCTGTCACTATTGTTTGATTTTCTCTTCCCATTGATGCAGGATCTGAAAATAAACTTTAAAGGTGTTACAGATTCCAACAGTGGTCATACCTGATGTTTTATAAAAAAAAAATACTTGGGGGAAATGCACTCATAAAATGTCTGCTTCCAAGTTTGTGAGGTATTAGATCCAGTTTACAAAACTGCATTTCCTTGAGAAATAAAATTTTAGCAATCAGAAAACATCTTGGCATAGTTCATCACCGTAAATTAAAATTTTGGATTCTTATAATTGGAGAAGCCCTGCTGTGAATGAATGTCTGGCTACAGCCCATAAACTGATGAAGGAGCACAGAGGCAAGTGAGCTGAAGAGTTTGAGACTTCACCATATTCCTGTCAATTGCAAAATTAACAGCATCCCAAAACATAACTCTCAACACCACTAGAATCTTTTCCTGAGGATCATGCCTGCCTTTTCATGCAGTCAGTGTCTATTCCAAATTGTAGCAGCTCTCCAGGGTCTCAGGTTGATGTCTTCACTAGTCCTGCCAAGCAACCTCATACACATTTAGAAAAATATTGGATCTGGAGCCTTCTGCATGCAAAGCAGTAACCCTGCCTTTGAGAATGAAGCTTGTGCCCGAGATAAAAAGAGTCAGGTGCTTTGAAACTGTTCTTATCTCCCTTTAAAGTGTCATTTGAATGACTAAACCATTCTGCAGTTCAAATAAAACCAGCAGAACCTCAAAACACAATAAACCTCTTCAGTTATCAAGCCGAAAAAATATATATATACCAAATAATTCTTACAAAGGAAGAAGGTTTGGTGTTCCAAATGACAGCAGTTTGCCACACTATCCTTTTTACAATGTTTTTTCTGAGCATGGAATAATGTAAACAAGTTTCTAAATCCCACCAGAAAAACTTAAAGTAAGTCAACCATCATGTTATCAATAGGATTTCTTAAATTCACAGGTAATGTGAATATTGTTTAATAAATAAAAAACCCAAAGTCTAAAAGGTGAGGAAAGTTCAATCCATAAGTACAATGCTAGCACTTTCTAATATCCTCAGAAGCACTCTGAAGATTTGGGGCTGGTTCATTACTGAGAGATTTCAGAATGATTTCCATGAAGTATGGTAAAACTGAAAATCTAGTAAAGAATCAAAATCATCTAAAGAAATGGATTTGGTTGCACAGGGTGCTTACAGATGAGCCCAAGGTGTAAGAAGAGCATACGTAAGAAATGGAAGGAAGGAGAAATCATGAATAAAAAGTGTACATGAACAGCCAACAGTTGCAGGGAGAAGATCAGGTAGCCCAAGCTCTGGATGAACTCCTGATTGCAAGAGGTTAAATATAAAAATCATAAAGGTTTCTTTGGCTATGTTCAAAGCATGAGGAAGAACAAGCAAGTAGTACGTCCTCTGTATGGAGATGATGGAGAAATGCTATTGAGTGACAGAGAAAAGGTGGAAAACCTAATTCAAAATTGCAGGGCCTCATGAGCTCCTCCCGAAGGTACTAAAAGATTTTATTTCAGAGCCTCTATATATCTATAATCTATAACCTTTGAGAATTATTGAAGAACAGATTAGGTCCCCGTGCAGAGGAGGCAGGCAAATGTTGTCCTGATCTTCAAAAGTGGTGGTGGAGAAGACCCAGGTAGCTACTGACCTGTGAGCTTGACATCGATACCAGGAAAGGTCTTAGAACAGATAATAAAACCATTTGTCTGTGAGCACATAGAAAAGATTCTGTGATTACTAAGACCCAGCATGGGTTTCTGGTAAACAAGTCATGCCAGACGAATCCCATTTAATTTTTTGACAGAGTTACAAGCATGGTGGATCAGGAGAATGCTATGGATATAGTGTGTCTTGATTTCAGTAAGGCTTCTGTCCCCCATTTATATTCTTGTGGAGAAGCAGGTAAAACGTGGGTGGATGAGGTATCTGTCAGGTGGATTTTGGGAAATTGGAAAACCCAACAAGGATAAATTCTGTCACCACTGTTTGATTTTCTCTTGCCATTGATGCAGCATCTGAAAATAAACTTTAAACATATTACAGATTTCAACAGTGTTCGTCAGCTGATGTTTAATATAAAAATACTTGGGGAGAGGCTTGTTCATAAAATGATTTTTTAATTTTTTGCTCTTTATTAAATTTATGTACTGCCCTTCAGTTGACTATCACAGGCCACTTTACAACATAAAAACACAAAATGCATAAAGTGATCGTAAAAATGCAATAATAACAAATTTCTAAAAAAGCCATTTGATGTGCCTTAAACATCACTCCATACAGCTGCCTGAGAAAAGGCCACCTCCATTTGCCCAATGGTAGAGCCGGCCTCAGTAGATAGAGCCTGGCACAACAGTTGAGCAACCAGCAACATAATTGTGTCACCCCTTAGACATATTATTACATTCACTTGACCAACAAGTCTACACTGCAGAGTTGAATGTCTGATATCTCCCTTTCAAGGAATCCTGGGAATGTCTGCTCCCAAGTTAGTGAGGCATTAGAGCCAGTTTACAAAACTGCATTTTCCACAGAACTAAAATTTTACCAATCATACAACATCTTGGCATAGTTCATCACCATAGATTAAAATTCTGTATTCTTTTAATTGATGTACTTCCACTGTGGATGAATGTCTGGCTACAGCCCACAAACTGATGAAGGAGCATAGAGGCAAGTGAGCTGAAGTTTGAGGCTTCACAATATTCCTGTCAATTGAAAAATTAGCAGCATCACAAGGCATAACTCTGAACACCACTAGAATATTTTATTGAGGAGCATGCCTATCTTAAGCTGCCTTTTAAAGAGTCATGCAGTCAGTGTCTACTCCAAATTGTAGCACCTCTGCAGCGTCTCAGGTTGCAGTCTTCACAAGTCCTGCTAAGCTACCTCATACCCCTTCCGGAAAATATTGGATATGGAGCGTTGTGCATGAAAAACAGTAACTCTGCCATTGAGTATGAATCTTGTTCCCAAGATAAAAAAGAGTCAGGTGCTTTGAAATTTTTCTTATTTCCCTTCAAAGTGGCAAAGACAAGAGCATCTGAAGGGCTGAATGAATGAATTCAAATCAAAGCTGCAGAACCTCAAACCACAATAGACTTACAAGGAAGCACGATGGATGTTGAGCTCTTCCAAATGACACCAATTTGCCACAATATCCTTTTTATGATGTTTTTATTGAGCATGGAATGATGTAAACAAGTTTATGAATCCCACCAGATATTATCTCCACGGTGTTTCAAAACGTAAAATAAATCAACCGTCTTATTATCAAAGGGAGTTGTTAAAAGCTACAAGTAATAATTAACAATACATATAATTTTATTGGGTGTATTTTTTCCTAAAACTGTGGACTTCATCTCTATAGCGATACATTTTATTATGTCTACTTGTTTTCAATTTTTTTATTTTATTATGATGAATATTACAGACTTTTTCTGTGTAAAGAGCAGTGTGGTCTCTCTGATTAAGTGGTGTGTGAATATTGTTTAATAAATAAAAATAGCATACAGGACAAATGGCTCTGGGCTAAGCCACACCCATTGTCAAAAAGGCAGGGAAAATTCCATCTCACAAAACTTAACATCTCACAAGGGTACTGAAGACATCAGGGTTCAAGGAGATGATCGTAAACTGAATATTTTCACAGATTATATATTACTGATGCTCCACAATCCAAGCTAAGCCCCTTATCCTTTGCAGAGGATACTAAATAATTTCATGGCAATATCTGCATTTTCAATGACTTCTGGACCCAAGTGTTCAATCTAATTTCTATTATTGTGGATTCAACCTCGGCAATGGATCCAGATTTGGCATTACTTTCTCTAGAAAGCAATACAAACCAACCATTCACCACTAACCTCTAGTATTTAATTTCTTAACGGCAGCTAAAATCTCCATTGCTAGTCACTGGAAATCGAGATCCCAATCCCGGTATTGTTGGTTTGGAAGGTTATGGGAAATTGCTCTCTCTGAATACCTAACATGCCAGAGAGGATTTAGCCGCAGGGAGACAAAAACGGAATGTTTCTATTCCATTTGGTACCTCTTTCTATCTTTTGGCAATGCTGAGCCTAACAAGCATCAACCGTCCCATAGCCCAAATAAACATATATAGAAGTTATGTCACTTCTCCATATGTTTAGTTGATATTATATGGTATTATATAGATGATATTATATAGTAAACACCTGGCTTGGGCACCTACGTTTTCAGCAGCATTGCATGAATGGTTCTTTTTTCCATTGCTGTTGTTGGAATCATAGAATCTTAGAGTAGCAAGGGACGTGTCATGAATGAGCCAGCTCCCAGTGAAGGAAGCAGTTACGAAGAGAGAGGGTTAAATGGCAGACAAGAGGAGCCTCGGCCAGGGTATGTACTGGTACCAGCCATTCAACAGGAACAATTTTGACACTTCAGTCTCAGCACTATATGAGCTTGAAATAGTTCTGCGTGAATGATTGGTAGAGAAAATGAGGGCTAGGATTTGGGAGAAAACAACAGTAATCTTTGGAAACATTTCCTTTGTTGCGGGGCTGAATGATTACAGGTTCATTTATGAGAAAATTCCCACAACCCAATTTATTTTCCAGTGATGTACTAAAGAGAAAATCAAAGTTGTCTGTAAATGCTAAAGCAAGGCCACATTTTTCCAAGTGAACATTCCATATACAGATGAATTTTTAAAAAGATGAGAAAAAGCTACAATACTATTTGAGGTGTTCTTTGTCCATTAAACTACAGATACAGCATTTGTTGGGTTTCATAATTCCTCTTCAAAGTGGATAACGCTTAATTTTCACATTCTTTGGGTGCAGGAGCTTTTGCCAAGCGATTTCTTAAGCGCTATTTGGACATCTTTGTTTCTCAGGCTGTACACCAAGGGGTTCAACAAGGGAGTCACCATTGTGTAAGAGACAGAAATAAAAGTCGTCTCATCTAGCGTGTAACTGTTTTTGGGCCCGAAATGGATAATGCCAGCACACCCAAAGTGCACCACGACCACAATAAGATGGGAGGCACAAGTGGAAAAGGCTTTACGCTTCCCAGCCGTTGTGGGGATTTTCAAGACAGTGTTTGCAATTAAAATGTATGAGAGAAGGATGAACAGGAATGCACAAATTATAACCAAAACACAAATAATGAAAATGACGATTTCACCTATGTAATTTCGGCCGCAGGCTAATTCAAGCAAAGGTTCTATTTCACAAAAGAAGTGCTTAACTTTATTTGGCCCACAGAAAGGCAAGGTAAATATGATTATAGTCTCTGAGGTGGAAAAAAGAAATCCAGTTGTTGCTGAACAAGCCACCAGCTTGGTGCAGAGTCTTTGATTCATCAATATCTGATAACGTAAAGGTTTGCATATGGAGACATATCGGTCATACCCCATCACTGCTAGAAGAAAACAATTTGTGAATGCAAAGCCCAGGAAAATGTACATCTGAGTAGCACAGCCAATGAAGGAAATGGTCTTCTTTTCTCTTAGAAGATTTGCAAGCATATTGGGGATAATGACAAGTGAGTAGCAGATTTCTGAGAAGGAGAGGATGGAGAGGAAGAAGTACATGGGGATGTGGAGGCTGCGGTTAAGACATATCGTAGTGATGATGATTATATTTGCCATCAAAGTTATCAGGTAAATTAGAGAGAACACCAGAAACAATGGAATCTGCAGTTCTGGGAAATTGGAAAACCCAGCAAGGATAAATTCTGTCACCATTGTATGATTTTCTCTTCCCATTGATGTAGAATCTGAAAATGAACTTTAAAGGTGTTACAGATTGCAACAGTGCTCAACAGCTGACTTTTCATATAAAAATATGGGGGGAATTACTTGTTCATAAAATTATTATTTATTTTTCTTATTTATTAAATTTATGTCCTTCAACTGAATATCACAGGCCAGTTTACAATATAAAAACAGAAAATGCATAACAGGACCGTAAAAATGCATAATGTAAATTAGGCAAATTAAAGTAGCAAATTAAAGAACAAATGATTTTATGACCTTTAAACATCACTCCATACAGCTGCCTGAGAAAAGGCCGCCTCCATTTGCCCAAGGGTAGAGCCGGCCTCAGTAGATAGAGTGTGGCACAACAATTGTGCAACCAGCAAAATAGTTGTGTCACCCCATAGCCATATTATTACATTCACTTGACCAACAAGTCTACACTGCAGAGTCTGATATTTCCCTTTCAAGGAATCATGGGAATGTCTGCTCCCAAGTTAGCGAGACGTTAGAGCCAGTTTACAAAACTGCATTTTCCACAGAACTAAAATTTTAGCAATCAGACAACATCTTGGCATAGTTCATCACTGTAAATTAAAATTCTGTATTCTTTTAATTGATGTAATTCCACTGTGATTGAATGTCTGGCTACAGCCCACAAACTGATGAAGGAGCACAGAGGCAAGTGAGCTGAAGAGTTTGAGGCTTCACAATATTCCCGTCAATTGAAAAATTAGCAGCATCACAAGGCATAACTCTGAACACCACTAGAATATTTTATTGAGGAGTGTTACCCTGCCTTTTAAAGAGTCATACAATTGGTGTCTATTCCAAATTGTAGCAGCTCTCCAGGGTCTCAGGTTGATGTCTTCACTAGTCCTGCTAAGCTACCTCATACCCTTTTGGAAAAATATTGGATCTGGAGCCTTCTGTTTGAAAAACAGTAACTCTGCTATTGAGTATGAATCTTGTTCCCAAGATAAAAAAGAGTCAGGTGCTTTGAAATTGTTCTTATATCCCTTCAAAGTGGCAAAAACAAGAGCATCTGAAGGGCTGAATGAATGAATTCAAATCAAAGCTGCAGAACCTCAAACCACAATAGACTTACAAGGAAGCACGATAGATGTTTAGCTCTTCCAAATGACACCAATTTGCCACAATATCCTGTTAAGATGTTTTTATTGAGCATGGAATGATGTAAACAAATCCCACCAGATATTATCTCCACGGTGTTTCAAAACGTAAAATAAATCAACCATCTTATTATCAATGGGAGTTGTTAAAAGCTACAAGTAATAATTAATAATACATGTAATTTTATTGGATGTATTTTTACCTAAAACTGTTGACTTCATCTCTATATCGATACATTTTGTTACATCTACTTGTTTTCCATTTTTTTATTTTATCATGATGAATATTACAGATTGTTTCTGTGTAAAGCGCAGTTAGGTCTTTATGATTAAGTGGTGTGTGAATATTGTTTAATAAATAAAATTAGCGTACAGGACAAATGGCTCTGGGGTAAGTCACACCCATCGTCATATAGGCAGGGAAAGTTCCATCTACAAGTACAATGCTAGCACAACACCTAACATCTCACAAGGGTACTGAAGACATCATGTAGCCTTATTAGACTTTACCGATTGGTTGGGTGAGCGTTGCTCCCGGAGAGGGAGGAAAGAGTCAAAAGACATTGAGGTTGGTTCGGAGGAAGAGTTCTTTATTTCTGCTCTCCGGAGCAGCAGAAAGGCACTTGCATGGTCAGTTCACAGCAAGAGCACTTAAGGAACGGTTACACACAGCTTATATACCCTTTCTGGTCCCCTTGACCCCTCCCCAGGAATCCAGCCACGTCAGCTTATACACGTAAGTTGACATCCCAGAAATCCAGCCACGTCAGCTTATACACGTAAGTTGACACCCATGACCATAAACAGTTGTTCCTGTTCCTGTACTCTTGACCATAAAAGGATGTTCCTGTTCCTGTATTCATTATCTTGGGGTAAGAAGGTCACTAACTCTAAGAGCACTCCTGGCGCCATCCCCGAGCGCGGGGGTGTCTTGCAAGGTCTGTGCGTCAGTGTGTCAGGATATTTACAACCCACAAGGTAAGCCCCAGCTCTGCCCGTCCCGTCTCCACTTCGGAACTGACAAGGCCATCCTTTAAGCGTCACGTACTGATAAAGGAGAGGGCTTTGTTTATACAGCTGGGTTCCTGTTATACATGAGCTCAACTCCTCAAGTTAATGGATTTTAGCTAATGGACCCTTGGGGAAGGAGAAATGGGGATTTTGGGGCCTGTTGCAGACTGACTGCACAATCAAGTTTAGGTTTGGGAAACCCATTCCTTCAATCAGGGTTCAAGGAGATGAACATAAACTGAATATTTTCACAGATTATATATTACTGATGCTCCATAATCCAAGCTAAACCCCTTTTCCTTTGCAGAGGATACTAAATGATTTCATGGCAGTGTCTGCATTCTCAGTGACCTGTGGACCCAAGTGTTCAATCTAATTCCTATTATTGTGGGTCAACCCTTGGCAATGGATCCAGATTTGGCATTACTTTCTCTAGAAAACAATACAACCCAACCATTGACCACTAACCTCTTGTATTTATGTTCTAAGCAGCAGCTAAAACCTCCATTGCTAGTCACTGGAAATCCAGATCCCCATCCCGTGATCATTGGTTAAGGAAGGTTATGGGGCATTGCGCTTTCTGAACATCTAACATGCCAGAGAGGGCTTAGCGGCAGGGAGACAAAAACAGACTGTTTCTATTCCATTTGGTAGAGCTTTCTATCTTTTGGCAATGCTGAGCCTAACAGGCATCAACCATCCCATAACCAAATACACATATGGAGAAGTTTTGTCACTCACAGTTGATATTATATGGTAAACAGCTGTCTTGGGAATCTACGTTTTGAGCAGCATTGCATGAATGGTTCTTTTCCCCCATTGTTGTTGTTTGAACCATAGAATCTTAGAATTGAAAAGGACCCAAGGGTCACCGTCGGCTGTGGTGAGGAGTGCAAGGCCTGCTCCCTTACAGAGACTTTACCAGCTGGACTAGGGAGCCAGGCCCAGGCCCTCACACTTCCAGCTATAAAGAGACTCCTCTGGCAGAAACAGCCTTCTTCGCTTTTGGACCCACTATTGATCTCATTAGCTCAATCTAATTCATGTCTGGTTACTGTTGAATGGTCACTTTAAAATGTGAAGGTTCATTATTGCTTCACAAGTTGTGTATGTCTTTAAGGGCCAGGGCCAGGGCAAATAACGAGACCCAGTCCTGCAGCTGTGAAGCATAGCAGGTGCGGCTGAGTTGTGTTAATCTTTTTTTAATTATTTTTTAAAAAATAATATTTATTACTTTTCCAACAATTTAAACACAAAAAAGGCAATACAATACAATACAATACAATACAAAGACACTACATAACACTAACACATTAAACTAACAAAACAAAACAAAAACCGTTTAAAACACATCAAACAATTTCAATATCTTATCTTTCATTCACTTATTTCAACGACCTTCTCACACCTCCCTTTTTGTATTCCACTTCTGTTAATTGTTTCAGCAATTCCTTTCCATCTTCCTCTGTTTTCTATCCTATAATTATCTTGACACATTCTAACCTTATTTTTTCCTTTAATACTCTATTAATCTATTTATACTTAGTTCCTTATAACATTTCTACTAAAGCCATATAACTTCATTCCAACATTTTTGTAACATTCATTAATTTTACAGTATTTCTGTAAATAGTCTTTAAACTTTTTCCAGTCTTCTTCCACCGACTCTTCTCCCTGGTCTCGGATTCTGCCAGTCATTTCCGCCAGTTCCATGTAGTCCATCAACTTCATCCGCCATTCTTCCCGGGTGGGTAAATCTTGTGTCTTCCAATACTTCACAATAAGTATTCTTGCTGCTGTTGTTGCATACATAAAAAAAGTTCTATCCTTCTTTGGCACCATTTGGCCGACCATGCCCAGGAGAAAGGCCTCTGGTTTCTTCAGGAAAGTATATTTAAATATCTTTTTCATTTCGTTATAAATCATCTCCCAGAATGTCTTAATCCTTGGGCATGTCCACCAAAGGTGAAAGAATATACCTTCAGTCTCATTACATTTCCAACATTTATTGTCGGGCAAATGGTAAATTTTTGCAAGCTTGACTGGTGTCATGTACCACCTATAAATCATTTTCATTAAATTTTCTCTTAAGGATTACATGCCGTGAATTTCATACCTGTGGGCCATAACTGTTCCCAGTCAGCCATCATTATGTTATGTCCAACATCTTGTGCCCATTTAATCATAGCTGATTTCAACATTTCATCCTGAGTGTTCCATTTCAACAGCAAGTTATACATTCTTGACAAATTCTTGATTTTTGGATCTAGCAATTCTGTTTCCAATTTTGATTTTTCCACCTGGAAACCAACTTTTTTGTCCAAATTGTATGCCTCCATTATTTGGTCATAATGGAGCCAATCTCGCATTTTGTTTTTCAATTTTTCAAAGCTCTGCAATTTTATTCTGTCTCCATCTTGTTCCAGAATTTCCCAATATTTCGGCCATTTAGCCTCCATATTGAGTTTTTTCTGTGCCTTCGCTTCCATTGGTGACAACCATCTTGGGGTTTTCTTTTCTAACAAATCCTTATATCTTACCCAAACATTAAACAATGCTTTTCTAACAATATGATTATGTGCTTTATGTGCTTTTACCTTATCCTACCACAAATATGCATGCCAGCCAAATGCATTGTTGAAACCTTCTAAATCCAACACGTCAGTGTTTTCAAGAAGCAGCCATTCTCTCAGCCAGCAAAAAGCAGCTGATTCATAATAAAGTTTCAGGTCTGGCAGGGCAAATCCACCTCTTTCTTTGGCATCAGTTAATATCTTAAATTTTATTCGAGGCTTCTTGCCCTGCCAAACAAATCTGGAAATATCTTTCTGCCACTTCTTGAAACAATCCATCTTATCCAAAATTTGCAATGTTTGAAACAAAAACAACATCCTTGGCAACACATTCATCTTTATCACAGCAATTCGGCCTAACAATGATAACTTCAAATTTGTCCATATTTCTAAGTCCTTTTTCACTTCAGTCCAACATTTTTCATAATTATCCTTAAATAAATTCACATTTTTGGCAGTCATGTTAACCCCTAAATATTTCACTTTCTTAACCAATATTAGCCCTGTCTCCTCCTGAAACTTCTCTCTCTCATTCACAGTTAAGTTTTTCTCTAAAACCTTAGTCTTCATCTTGTTCAACTTAGAACCTGCTACCTGTCCGAATTCTTGAATCAGTTCCAATACCCTTTTAGTACTAGATTCTGGCTACTGTAAAGTCAATACTAAGTCATCAGCAAATGCTTTCAGTTTGTACTGTTTAGCTCCCACTTGTATACCTTTAACCTCTTGGTCCTTTCTAATCATATTTAACAAAACCTCGAGGACCAATATAAAAAGCAATGGAGAAATTGGGCAACCTTGTCGTGTCCCTTTCTCAATCTTAAACTCTTCTGTCACTACATTGTTCACAATTAATTTTGCCTTTTGTTCTGAATAAATTGCACCTATACCATTTTCAAATCCTTGCCCTACCCCATCCCCTGTAAATTCTTCTTCATAAAACTCCAAGAAATGTTGTCAAAGGCTTTCTCTGCATCCACAAATATCAAGACTGCCTTAGTATTGATATTCACTTGTAGTTTTTCTAGAATATTAATTATATTCCTCATATTGTCAGACAAATGTCTGCCCGGGAGAAAGCCCGCTTGGTCCTTATGAATTTCTTCTACTAACACCTTTTTTAATCTTTTAGCCAAAATATCTGCAAAAATTTTGTAATCCACATTAAGCAGCGATATGGGGCGGTAGTTCTTGAGCTGTGTCTTTTCAGTCTCTGTTTTCGGTATAAGTGTAATGTAAGCTTCCTTCCACGACTCTGGTGCCTTTCTCCCTTCCAATATTTCATTGCAGACTTCCTTCAATGGTTGTATTAACCATTCTTTCAAAGATCTGTAATATCTTGAAGTCAAACCATCTGGTCCTGGAGATTTACCTAATTGCATATTCTGGATGGCCCCTTCCACCTCCTGATCCGTTATTTTGTAATTCAACATTAGCTGTTTTTCCTGAGAGATTTTGTGTAGTCCATTTATTTTCAAAAAATCGATCAATGTCCATTTCTTTCTGCTTCTCCTGTGTATAAAGTTGTTTAAAATACCTCTGAAAACACTTCCTAATCTCCACTGGGTTCTGTATATTCTTTCCTTCCACTTCCAAATTCGTAATAGTATTGAGTTTCTGAGTTGTGTTAATCAAGCTGTGTCAGCAATTGGGTATAGTATATAAGGAGCAGCACCTAGCTCTCCCATTACCCTGGGCGATGGGTCGGTGGTTGGGTCATGTTTGTTGTTATCTTTAGTGTAAAATGAGTTTTTGTTATTAAAACCTTGTTTAAGTTATTTTTTGAGTCCCTTTTTAATGCATGGTCTCCGCAGCAAGCTCTCTGCAGCGCTACTAAACTGCAAATAGCCAGCAGTTACATGAATTCCAACCTTTGAAAATGCAACATATATGATCCCCTCTTTAAAAATAGCCATTACTGGGGACAAGGAAAGGCAGAAATAATTATGTACCAAAGATAAGCAGAAATGGACACCAAACTGACCCCAACAAGAACATTTTTGACACTTCAGTCTCACCATTTTATGAGCTTGAAATATTTCTGCGTGAATGCTTGGTAGAGAAAATGTGGGCTAGGATTTGGGAGAAAACAACAGTAATCTTTAGAAAAGTTTCCTTTGTTGCAGGGCAGAATGATTACAGGTTCATTTATGGGAAAATTCCCACAACCCAATTTATTTTCCAGTGATGCACTAAAGAGAAAATCAAAGTTGTTTGTAAATGCTAAAGCAAGGCCACATTTTTCCAAGTGAATATTCCATATACAGATGAATTTTTCAAAAGATGAGGGAAAGCTTCAATACTACTTGAGGCATTCTTTGTCCATTAAACTACAGATATTTGTTGGGTTTCATAATTCCTCTTCAAAGTGGATAACGCTTAATTTTCACATTCTTTGGGTGCAGGAGCTTTTGCCAAGCGATTTCTTAAGTGCTATTTGAACATCTTTGTTTCTCAGGCTGTACACCAAGGGGTTCAACAAGGGAGTCACCATTGTGTAAGAGACAGAAATAAAAGTCGTCTCATCTAGCGTGTAACTAGATTTGGGCCTTAAATAGATAATGCCAGCACACCCAAAGTGCACTACGACCACAATAAGATGGGAGGCACAAGTGGAAAAGGCTTTACGCTTCCCAGCCGTTGTGGGGATTTTCAAGACAGTGTTTGCAATTAAAATGTACGAGAGAAGGATGAACAAGAATGAACAAATTACAACCAAAAATGAAATAATGAAAATAACAATTTCTCCTATGTAGTTACGGCCACAGGCTAATTCAAGCAATGGTGCTAAATCACACAAGTAGTGCTTAAGTTCATTTGGCCCACAGAAAGGCAAGGTAAATATGATTATAGTCTCTGATGTAGAAAAAATAAATGCAAGTGATACTAAACA
>NW_028293248.1:0-16882 GCF_964106645.2 Podarcis pityusensis
CTTTTAATTAGCACTCAGCACTAGGGCATATTTGAGTGCCAAGCAAGGTTGACTCACCTCTGCAGAAGTTATTTTGTCAGAGAAGGGAAAAAGAATTTGGGGGTGGGGGTGGTTAGGAATGAGAAGCCAAGTACCAAAGGCATTGCTGAGGGAAAGAAAGCAGGGAGAGGAGATGTGTTAAGTGCTACCTCTGGGGTTTATTTATGGATACGCGAACACCATGTGGAGACAGCAGCCTTGACTCTGCTGTTCTGGGAGAAGGCATCCAATTCTCACCCTCTCTCAGCTTGCACCCATGCTGAAAAGGAGTGGGTGCCAAGGGTCTCAAGGTTTATCTGGCTCAGGATTAGGCTATGTACACATTAAGGGCCTAAAACAGCAGCAAGGTATTTTCAAGTCATGTTTTTACGTTGCTGTACACACCAGAGAAGAGGCGGGGGGTCTTCATCCAAAGGGCATTGCGTGATTTGTTTCTCCACACCTGCAACCCCCCCAAAAAAACTTCTATTCAACGAAGCTATCATCTGAGCATGCCCTTTCATCTGCACATGCTCAATGAATGTCTCAAACGTACACACCTCAGATTAACTGCGGCCTCCCATCTTCAAAAGAGAGGGAAGCTGGTTTCAAGGAAAGCTAACCAAACACAAGTGTTTCTCAGGAAATTACAGGATGCATATGGATTGTGGCTAATGTCATGTGTTCTCAGCTTTAGGTACCAGAATTGGGACTGCACTGGAGACAAAGTAAATGGCAATGGGTACACAGCCTTGTTCCTGTCCTGGGAGCAGTGGCAGTAAACAGAACCTTGAGCATTCATTTTGTGCTAGCCCAAAAAATCCCCAAAACCCACGAGCAAAGGGATTGTGATGAGATCTTTGCATGTGCGCATGTCAGATTCATGGAGACAGGTTTTCACCAAACCTTACAAGGTTTCAACAGCAAAAATTAAAAAGGCCACACAGTAATTCAGAAACAGAAAAGTATCAGGGAGGCTCCCAATATTATTTTTTCACAAGGTATTTTTTCACAAGATATTAAACCTTGGGATTTGAAGAACTGTGTCAGTGTTGCTTCCCTATATTGAAATGCAGGTTAATTTCATGTCTATTTCACTTCAGAGACTAATCGTCCAAGCCTGTGTCAAATACAAAACTGACATGAATAATGATGACAAGAAGTTAGCACTCATCTAATTATTTTAAAGCGGCGCTGACAGAAATTTTACAATCCCTCTAGGATAAAGAAAACTAAGCCTGGAGGGAGGCTCTTGGCTGCAACCAGCGCTGGCAACCCAACTGAAGTATTTCTTGACATAATTAGCCTGTGGAATTCATTGCCACAGGTTGTGGCGATGCCTTCTAGCATCAATGGCTCTTAAAAGGAATACATCAACATATGACATATACAGATTCCTTGAGCAATGGTAGTTGTGGCCGCCTTCTTGTTCACAGACAGTAATCTGAGACAACTCGATTGGGAGAACTATCGAGGAATGGGGAAGGGCCACAGCTTGTCCAAGAACTGTGTTGTTGTCATGACCTGCTTGTGAACACTCTTGTGGTATCTCACTAGCTCAGAGCATGAGACTCTGGATCCCAGGGTTGCGGGTTCAAACCCCATGTTGGGTGAAAGATTCCTGCACTGCAGGAGGTTGGACTAGATGACCCTTGTATGACCCTTGTGACCCCTTTCAACTCTATGATTCTATTAATTCTGTCTATCTAGCCACCAAAGGCAGAACACAGAGCCAGGTAGAGCATTGGTTTGAACCTACATGCATGCAGATTGTGTATCCCTAACTTCAGTTACTGTCTACGTTTCAAACATTTTGACATCTATAGTAGCAAGTACAGTGCTGGTTTCCCTCACCTTGTCTCCCTCTCTCTCTCTCTCTCTCTCTCTCTCTCTCTCACACACACACACACACGGCACTATGGAGTCAGAGCACAGGTCAGTCACTATGCAAATATCCAGGGTACCAATTCTTATTAATCCAGTCCAATAGGTCTAGGTAAGTGGTGCACCATGCCCAAAACTGTGGCAATAGTTCTTTATCTGCACAATAGCAAGCTGCTTAGGGGCTTCCTATAGGCATCTGCTTGGCCACTGTTGGAAATAGGATACTGTGCTAGGTAGCTCCTTGGTTTGACCCAGAAGAGTCCTTCTCATGTTCTTAAATGTTCATTGTAGTGTTTTCTGGTTAAGTATTCCCCTTGCTAAAAGAAGAGGGACACACCCGAGAGAGAGAGAGAGAGAGAGAGAGAGAGAGAGAGATGCCCTAGCTCAATGCCATCACATTTCAAACTCCCCAAGTACTTCATTCAGCATACAATGGTGATTAGCAAAGACAATAACAACATTGCCTGCTACTGCCTTTCTAGCTGAGAATAGGCTGCTGAGACTTCTAAAGACAACAAAACATTATGATATGTGGCATTCACTCCTCTGCACACTCTGAAGCAGGGGTCAGCAAACTTTTTCAGCAGGGGGCCGGTCCACTGTCCCTCAGACCTTGTGCGGGGCTGGACTATATTTTGAAAGAAAAAAAAATGAACTAATTCCTATACCCTACAAATAACCCAGAGATGCATTTTAAATAAAAGGACACATTCTACTCATGTAAATACACGCTGATTCCTGGACCGTCCGCGGGCCGGACTGAGAAGGTGATTGGGCTGGATCCGGCCCCCGGGCCTTAGTTTGCCTACCCATGCTCTGGAGGAAGAAGGTTTCCCCTCCCCAGCTCCAATCACATCTCTGAAACTATAGAGACAAGGGAGCATCCCCTTCCACATTGTTCAGTGCACAGGAACCACTGAGAGTCCTATTTCAGCACAGCTTCCCTGAGTTGGGCACTTCAGGTCCTGCTCACAGCCTCCCAAATGTCACTTGCAAGGCAGAGCTGGAATTCTAACTTGTGGCTCTTGCAATCGACGGGGTGTCTACATACGTACAGAAATGAAATGAAATGAAATGAATAATAATAAGACACAAAAGCAAGCACAACTCTAGGAAAGTGTGGAAGGGCAGATGGCAAGGCAATGCTTTTCCTGCTCTGGACACCCTTTTCCCTACAGCTTAATAAGAGGCCAGCAAAACCCTGACATATGCAGTTAGTTTATAAAGCTGCATATCAGAGATTACAGCTTTGGACAGACATTTATCTTGGCAGAATAATTGAAAAGGCGGGGGAAGTAGCTGGCTGAGCTATAAAAAAAAGAGAGAGAAAAGGACGGAGAGGCCTTCCTCTCTTGATCCCTGCCCTCTGCACCACTCTATATATACGGGGGGGAGACAAAACCTTATTTATTTAAGTGGCCCAGTGGCAGTGCGTTGGCCGTAACAGCATCCCTCCTGCCCCCAACTACTTCTGATTGTTGTGGGAAGAAGAGGGGGAGAAATGTTGCAAATGGAAACACATATATGTGCGCGCACACACACTATCCAACCCTTTCACAACTGAAGCTAAAACTGCCCACCTGCAAAACTTTAGACTGGCAGCCCCCCCTGTTCACACCATACTGTGTGCTCATTTTAATAGCAGCCTGTCACATTAGGTTTTCAGAGCACAAAGGTGAGGGAATCAAGGCACAGCAAGGAGGTCCAGCCTCCTCAAAAAGAATCACAATAGGAAGGGGAATGAGAGACACAGCTGGGAAGGAAAGGCACTTCCTGTTCAAATGGAACAACCAGGCAGGTGAGTGGGATGTTTGCCCAAGAGCTTGGAAGTGGTGGGTGAGGTTCTGGAGGGAGGGAAAGAAAAAAAGTTTTGAACACCTCCTCCCAAAGTTTCTCACTGCACAGGGAAAGGCAATCCCCCTTTCCACCATATACAGAAATGAGAAAAACAGGCTGGTGCAAATAACTCCCAGGACAAGTGTGTCAGTTCAGATTGTAACTCGTGTGCATCGCTAAAGTTAACCCCTGCTAGCTGGCCAACATTGGCACAAGGCGATTAGTAGGAACAGCAAGATCTGTGTTATTTATAACCTGTCAAGAAATGCTAATGGAAGGCACAGAGAAGGTGAGTCATCACAGCTCCATCCACAGATTCAGAGGGTGGAGCAACATCTGGGCCCTGCTTGGGGGGTTTCCTAAGATGTGAGGTGGCTCATCTTGGACAAGGAAGCAGAGGGAACTGATTGTGCCTCATCTCAAAAAAGAAACAGAGAGTGGCGCATCTAGTTCTCATTATGGGTAGATCTTTTCTCTTTGCTTTCTTCTGACCAAAGGAAGGGAAGAAATGGAGTGGGGAGATCCCAAGACACTCAGAAACTGGGAGAGAGCAATCTGCCTCCTGGAACTTGGTAGAATTGCTGAAGGAGGAGACCATTGCCCCAAAGCCCAAGCACTGATGGGAAGGGAAGGGAGGGAGTGCCAGAATAAAGTGGAAAAAAAGGAGCATGGAAGGGAGCGAGGGCAGGGAGATTGGAAATAACAGATTTGGACACAGGATTAACAAACAGAGGAAGCAATCTAGGACCAAGAGGAAAGAGATGACAAGGCCTTTTCCACTTTCCTCCTTGTGAGTTAAGTGCCCCAATTTTCCAGACTGCAATTTGTTTGGCCTGATATTTAAAGCAGGGGTGGGGAACTGAATGTGACCAGAATAGGCAGCTCCACCTACCTGTCAATCACTTGACATCCCAATGAAATCCAGTGACTTTCCCCTGTTTTGCCCACAGGCATCTTCAGAAGCCCAATTTAAAGGGCTATCTTGACCCAGACCTTGTGGAGATCCGACCATCAGGACATTGCATAATGAAGGCCCCAGGTCCCCTCTCTCTTCAGTTCAAGGATCAGGTGGAGGGTGGTGGGGAAACCTCTGCCCAAGACCCTTGAAGAGCTGTTGCCAGTCTGGTTGGAGAATACTGGGCTAGGTGAACAAAACCGCCTGACCTGGCACAGAGCTGTTGTTTCCTAATGAAATGAAACTGTGAGGCTGGTTCTTCTGAAGTAAAACCCTACCACAGGTGATGTCAACTGATCCATGACCCCACTGCCAACAATACTACTCACAACAAGGTAAGCGGCATTTCCAGGGGCTGTGACTTTGGCGAGTCTTTCCCGAGACTCGGCTGCTACAGGTTCTGAAAACTCACACACCAAAGGAACCTGCAGGGTCCAAACCCATTCTAATCATTAAGAATGTTTAGCCAGGACTATGGACAGAGGGGATTTTGGCAGCCGTGTATTGTTCAACGTTGAGGTGCAGGAGCTCATTGTGACAGACCCCACAACCACACCCTCCAGGGAGAGTCCAAAAAATGCAGACAGCTATGTTGATCCATTTTACACATGGACATATGCACATACATACCAGATAGCATCAGTATACTGTATTGCATAATACCCTATTCATTAGGGTCAGCTGATGGCCTAAGGACAGTAAACTGGCCTCATTATCTGACTCTATGCTAATATACCACAAACAATGGTAAACCCTGAAAGTCTTGTTATCACCTCATTCACTTGCTGCAGCAAGGCAGGACCCCTGGCACTCTGGCAGATGAAATCACAGCAAGAGTTTTGTTTGTTTTTAACTATCAAGTGGCATATAAATTTTATGAAATAAAATAAATAGCTCCTGTGCTGGAAAGAAGTCTGGCAGTTGCTTTCCCTCTCCACTATGCCACAGGTTTGGGGACACAAGGCACCTTCTCTTTCTGTGAACCTCACAGCTACAAGCTATGTAGGGAGGGTCCTGTTCTTGTGTGTCTGAGGGTGAGCAATTGTGAGCTTTGTGGGGTAGGCAGGCAGCTGAAATAGGGGACGGGACAGGGGTCCCTACACAACGTTCTGTACCTTGGTTCCCCCCTCACATTAGTTCTTCCAGCAATTCTGGTTCAGCAGAAAAATGAGAAGCCGTCAGTGAAGAGAGAGACCTAAACCCTTCTGCTGACTTTATCCTCTATCACTCTGGGAGGGATGGCAACCACCAGGTGTGTTAAAACGTTTCACCATGGGTGACAGCAGGGAAATTAATGGAAATTACGTTAACCTCTCTTGATTGCTTCCTTCCCTCTACTTGCAGTGTAATAAAGTCTGCTGTTAACTGCGGCAACGATAACAATGATTAGCATTTTTATAAGGTTTTAAAAGTGGTCAAAGCGCTTACATAAATTATTCCGGGATCTCTCACAACAACCCTGTGTGGAGATGAGCCTGAGACAATAATGGCTTGCCTAAGGGCCAAAGTGTTCTTTATATGGTAGCGGCAGGATTGGGTCTCCTGATTTATTGGTGGTGATGATAATGATTATTAAAATACAGCTGTGGATCTGACCATAGCAATGGGGAGGGAGAACATGATTTTCTGGTGCTTTCCTTCCGTGCTATTTTTCGGATGAAAATGGTAACACACACACACACACACACACACACACACACACACCAGCAGCACCATTCTGTTTGGTCTAACCCCCCCCCCCAGTTGCTGTGGGCATCCAAAAATGTGACACGGCATTGCGCACATATGACGTCACACGCACGATATACAGGCACATGCATGTGAGGTCACACGTCTATGTTACAGTGGCAGGCACCCACAGTCCTAAGGGTGAGATGACGCCTCTGTTAGCCACAGTCTTATACTTAAGACCAGGGGTCAGCAAACTTTTTCAGCAGGGGGGCGATCCACTGTCCCTCAGACCTTGTGGGGGGGCGGACTATTTTTTGGGGGGGGGGGAATGAATGAATTCCTGTGCCCCACAAATAACCCAGAGATGCATTTTAAATAAAAGCACACATTCTACTCATGTAAAAATACGCTGATTCCCGGACCGTCTGCAGGCCGGATTGAGAAGGCGATTGGGCTTGATCCATGATTAAGACAAAACAATTTTGTCCTCTTTTCTGCAAATTGGTCACTGCAGAAGCACTACCTCTCATTTTCTCTCTCACACACACATGTGAAAATACAACTCCTTCTGATACCTCCAGTGGGCTGCTGCTTACACCATGGTAAATCTACTCTACCTGGAGCTTATTGGGAAATTTGTGGGTTTCCTTATCCCCACACAGAAAGGGGACTCTCACCCTAACTGCAAGACTCAGGAAAGCAGATGTGTCTGTGCTGCTATCTGGAAAGGCCAAACAGTTCCCTCTCCTCTGCATTTGGTGCTAAAGTGACTCTGCCCTCCACAGCCTTCCTCGGGACTCATCTATTTCTCCTTTTGACCAGTGGGCAAAATACCACACCCTTGGTGCTTGAGGGGAAGAAGAAAGTTCTCTTGCTTCCACACGCCTTGCTTGCCCAAAGAAACGTCCATCTTTTTATACTGCCCTTCACAGCACATGATATTGATGCATTCTGCCAAATATAACTCATAAGCAACAAAAAAAAGACTAATCCCAGAGCTCAGCAGAAGAATTAAAATAAAAAATGGGGGGAACCCTATACAGAGTCCCACTGTTTGCTCCATTATCACAGTGATCTGTATATAGTACGGGGTTTCCGTATATAAAGTATATAAAGTTATCACTGATCCAACCCAAATTCTGGTGCTGAGAGCTTCTTAAAATGGCAGAGTTGTGAGAGTGATAGAAATTGAAATATGAAACCTAGGAGCTAAATGGCATCTTAAACTTAGGTTATGGGTGCAACAACAGAATGCCTAGGTGCACTTTTTAAATCACAAGAATACAAAGCTGAAAATGAATGAACCGCAGCTGAAATATTATGTTCATTTTTCACATGGCCTAGTCCTTCTGCTGCCCACCCCCCTAATATTCTTAAGAGGGTCTCTTCTCCAGCCTTCAGAGACTAGCTAGAAGTGGGGAGGCAGAAAAGGGTCCTCTTTTCCTTCCAGCAGTGGCAGTTTTAATTGTAAATCTTAGGCACAGCACAGTGCCCAGAGATCAGAAATTGCTCTCGCTAATTAAATTCCCTGTCGCAAAAATGTGTTTAGAACGATGGGAGTTTTGAACACTGAGTTATGGAGCAACAAGGAGGAATCCTGAAGAAGTGTGTGGAAAATGCACCTCTGAAGCATAGCTCTGAATTTTTTAAAAAAGCTCATTCAAGTTTTCCAGAAATCAGCTTGCTTTATACATCTTTGCAGAGAGAAAGAGGGGTGTTAAAGTTATTCTTTTAGCACTGAAAAAAAAAATTGTTTAAAATGTGAAACTCTGCATCTGTATAATTTATTTAAAGCAATAAAGCAGCATAGTCTGACGATATAGTTGCTTTTTACAACCATTCTATCAACTTCTATGGGGTTAATATCAACAGTAGGGCTAGACAATATATGGTTTTCAACATGATGATATTTCACCCGCTAAACACTGTGATATACCGATATGTCACAATGTCTGAAATAAGGATGAAGCTATGTAGAAGCACTGGCTGGCTTCATGGTTTCCCCCTTGTTGTGAATTTTGCCAGCGACTGCTTTTGTGATTTGCTGCTCCCTTCAGGAGGCAGGGGAGAGTTGATCCAGCAGTTAACAGGGGCTGCAGGAATCGAGAGAAACATTGGGTGGCTTCCCAATTTTCCCCACATTGTGATTTTTGCACAGCACACACACACACAAAATCATGATTTGCGATATATTACAAGGTCAAAAAATCATGAAAACGATACCACAATATGTAGGGCTCCCCCCGCCCCCAGCCAGAATCCATTTTGGATTATACAGTCGTAACTTAGTTTTCAATCGGAAACCATGCCAGAAATCCATTTGACTTCCGAAAACGGTCGAAAACCAAGGCACGATTTCTGATTGGCTGCACTCACCTATGGGTTTGCAGCGTTTGGGCAGGGCTGAGAAAGATTCCCTGTCCGGAATAATGGACAATTGCTTCCAAGCAGTAGAGGCAACACTGAGCTCAATGGACCGTTGGTTTGACTTGGTGTTTAGAACGATGGGAGTTTTGAACACTGAGTTATGGAGCAACAAGGAGGAATTCCCAGCTTCCCATGTTTCAGTGCAGGAACTGCACTGCCAAGGTACAGTAATGTGTAACAGCGATGCTGTTAATTGCTACCCTCAGGATTTAAGCACACACCACTGAGAGCTACAGTGCTAGCAACGACTGTAGGAGTGCACGGAGCATTTCTAAAGCAGTCGCACAATGCTGGCAACAAGGAGAGATGCCGTATTACAAAACCAATCCCAACTGTTACACCACCTCATGTGAAACAGTGTCTCAGTAGCTAGAACCTCCAGGTTTGTCTGGGAGAGTTGAGAAATCCCCTCTCCTGCTTTCCTTCAAAGCGGGGCCTCCTTCTTTTCCAGCAGGAAATAGATGCACGAGAGGTAGTAGTACAACAGATGCAATCTTTCTTAGCACGTAGGCAAAAGAATAGGAAAGACTCTGCCTTGTGAATAGCTGCAGCTCTTGAAAGCATGGAAGCCCTGCAAAGTGGGGGGGGGGGGGTGCAGCCACAGGAAGCATTTGCAAATCAGCCGAGGGATGTGACTAGCCACATGTCAACCTAGGGAACCCCTTGTCCTTTTTATTGGCTCGTTCTCTAGGATCCAATCTTCTGTCTCTCGGTTAACTTCCCACAAGCTACGGAAAACCTCGTCAGCACAGTTTATTTATAAGAATTCTTATAATAAAGGAGCGGTTCAGGCAGAGAAGCTGGGGTCCGCAAGCACTGCCTCCCTCTCCCGCCCCAGATGGGAAGCAGCATCGCTGTGGCCTTTCTCTTTTCCTCCAAACCCAAGCGCCTCTCAGACCCGTCACCACCCTCCAGTGCCATGGAAAGCAAGGGAGAGGGATGAACAAAGGCAGTCAGGAAACAGATCAAATTAAAATTCCCAGCCTCCCACATGGCGCTGACTCCCACACCCCTCCCTGCCAGCCATAAGCCGCTCTGACGAGCTGCAACTTGAGAGGCGGTAACGGGAAGGGTGAGCTGTTACCATAGGAAGCGCACTTTAAGAGCAGCATTAGCTCCCTCTAAGAACATTTACTGGCGATGATGGAAAGATGGAAAAAGCAACAGTGCAATGCTCCACCCTTTGCGGACGCTCTTGCCAAGGTCTCCACCAGCAGGCAACCACCACTTCTTTCCCATGAGCCCTCTGGAGCTGGGAGGGGGAGCTGGGCGAGGGTTGTGTGCATGTGCCGAGTCCACACGAATATGTATCCATCGCCCAAGATGGAGGGATGCGTACTGGGTCTCCCCTGTGGAATGTGCTGATGAAGGCTTGTGCTCCTAAACAGGAGCATTTGGGCAAGCCTGCTCGGCATTGAGGGTCTGCAGCTGCTCTACACCAGGGGTCAGCAAGGTTTATCTTGCCTGGGCCGGATTGGTCCTGCAGAGATCCCTCCGTGGGCCGGATTGCGTGTGCCCACAATTTTTGGCATCTGCGCAGATGCGATTTCTGGCACCGCGAAAGTGAGTCCTCGTGCCGTGCTGGTTTAACAAAGTGCACGAGCAGGCAGCTTGATTCGAGGGCGGCTCGTGGGCCGGTCAAACTACTTCAGCGGGCCACTTCTGGCCCATGGGCTTTAGGTTGGTGACCCCTGCTCTACACAAATAGGACACACATTTGCCTTGGATTAAGTGGGCTCCAGTTCACCAAAGATGATGCCCACAACAAATCTGTTCTGGTTTTAAGGTGGCAAAAGGCACTGCAAGGTTTGCATGCTGCAGGGATGTGTATTCCCTGAAACGGTTTAAAGCTCTTGCACAAAATGCACACTTGCTTTCCCTCTTTCTTACCCAACTTACCAGAGCATTAAAAAACCCCAACCCTGTCCTTCCACAATAAGAGGACAATCACATCAGAATCAGTTCTAGCACAGCCCATGTTAGAGAGCCAGTGTGGCATAGTGGTTAGAATGCCAGACTAAGACCTGGGAGATCAGGGTTCAAATCCCCACTTGGCCAATGGTCCAATAGGTTCTTTTTTTTCTGTCCTGCCAGTTTCCCTGGGAAAACCTGCCGTTTACTGCTGAATCAGAGCCAACGCCAATCGAGTTTTCAGCAGATTGGTCTTTGTTCTGATTCAGCAGTAAACAGCAGGTTTTTCTGGGAAAAGCAGGAGGACAAAAAAAGAACCTCTCAGACCCGCCCAAGACCAAAAATCAGAGCACAAATGGAAGGAATCAGGGGGCAAATGGAAGTCTAGATGAGCTGTCACTGGGTGACTTTGGGCCACTCACTGCCTCTCAGCCTAACCTACCTCGCAGGGTTGTTTTGAGGATTAAATGAGGAAGGGTGAACCTTCATAGAGCTCCTTGGAGAAAAGAGTAGGGTATATAAATGCAATGATTAGATAGGTAGGTAGACAGAGAGATAGTATCCAGTACTGACTTCATAAAGCTGAGGTATGGGATGCAATTCCCACTCCTTTTTTGGGTGCAAACAATGCAGCAAGACAACAACAACACTGATATCACAGCCACAAATACATCAGCATATGCACATGTCAGGCCTAGCACATAGCACTGAGCAGAAGACACTGTACAGAAGATTTGCAGATTTGTACCACTTCCGATATACCGTACTCTATAGTTCAACTGTAACGTGCTCATTTCTCAGTGTGTAGCTGGAACAAAGGGGGGAACACACACACACACACACACACACACACTCTCGAACTCCCTCAGGGAGTGGGAAAGCCACCTGTTGCATATCAGTGAATCAGCTTCTACCATTTGCTATCTAACTGGACAGACACAGGAGACCCGCTTTTTAAGGACCATATAGTCACATGGACAGCCATGTATCCAAGACAAACAAATCCGGCTAACTAGCTGAAAAGCTGTCTGCAGAGTCTTGCCCTCAACTTCAGTAACTGAATTAAGTTACACAAATGTAACTTAGCTCACCAGATGCTTTTACCAGCCCTTCGCATGAGTCCGAAATTGCATGCTGCATGTTTCTAGCTACATAATACTTAAAATGCTGTCTCCCCCAACATGTTTGGAGGTTCTCCAAACTCCTTTGCAAGCAGAAATCTGTGCACAGGATTTCTGCTGGAAATCCACTCCTATCATTCAAGCTAGACGCTGAGGTCCAGTGCCGAGGGCCTTCTGGCGGTTCCCTCGTTGTGAGAAGCCAAGTTACAGGGAACCAGGCAGAGGGCCTTCTCAGCAGTGGCACCCGCCCTGTGGAATGCCCTCCCACCAGATGTCAAAGAGAAAAACAACTACCAGACTTTCAGAAGACATCTGAAGGCAGCCCTGTTTAGCGAAGCTTTTAATGTTTAATAGACTACTGTATTTTAATATTCTGTTGGAAGCCACCCAGAGTGGCTGGGGAAACCCAACCAGATGGGCAGGGTATAAATAATAAATTATTATTATGATTATTATAGCACAGGGCTGGTGGCCCCCACCACTGCCTTGCCCGAGGAAAATATGCCTTTGGGGATACAGGGAGCTGGTTGGTGAGTTGTGGGTAGAGGGTTTTTTTCTGCTGAACTCTAAGCGGTGTAAACAGAGGAAGGGGGTTAGGATGAGGTGTAACGGGAGGTGGGTTGGCAATAGGTTAGGGGTTTGGCGAGTGTAGTATATAGTGGGGTTGGTGAAGAATGCAAGAAGGAGCAGCCCCTGCTCTCTCTGTGTTTATTCACACATACCAAGCTGCATTAAGAACTTCTTCCACATGGCCTCCTTGTCTTCTAATAGGAAGAAAATAAATACTAGGTGGAACTTGCTCCTAGCTTGCTGACCAATTGGGGCTCTGTCATCAAGCAACTCTGCATTTTCATACAATTTCTGCTTCTTGCAGAAGGAAAAATCTATGACTGGGATGCCCAGAGAGGAAGCAAAAAGGGGAACCTGCAGGCCAAGGCTAGCTACATGGGAAGGAGAAAACAAGAACAGCCAGGATGCTAGCAACGCAAGGCTGAAGCTGCAAACAATGCAAAACTTAGAATAGTGGCATGGGTTTGGGGCATCCCCAGAAGTGCATTTGATGGGGTAGAGATCAAAAACGTAATCATAGGGATACTGCCAATCAGGAAGATTTGTCAGATGATGGCAAAACACACCAGGTTTTCTGCTTAGTGCTGCATTCACAGAGATCCCGATCCAGGAGTACCAACACAATGTCCCATTCACACCAAATATATTGGCCCTGCATTCAGACACATAAGACATGGTTTATTGTGACAAGAATAAACTGCAGCGATCCTCAGGCTTGTGCACTCTCCTCTCATCCCATGTCCCTGGGAGGAGGAGCCTGTTAGCTTTGCTTCATCATAGTTTGTCGTGTCATCATAAAGTATGGCTTGTTTGAAAAACAACTTCGAGGTGGAGGAGGGGCAAAAGCTTGCTACAACCCTTTGTGTCTCATTCCCATCACACTAAACCAGGGGCAGCCACTGTAATACTCTCCATAAGTTGTTGGACTCCAACTCTCATCGCCCCCTGCAAGCATAGCTAATGGTCAGGGATTATATGAGCTATAGTCCAAGAACATCTGGGGGGCATTAGGTTAGCAACCCCTGTTCTAAAAGATGCATGGAAGTGGCCAATGCCTTTTGTCGAAAGCGTGATATAACCTGTTCCAGTCTGTAGGATCTGAAGCCCTTCACTAACCAGCAGTGAGTAACCTATTGACCTCCAGATGTTGTTGGGCTACAACTTCTGCCATGCTGGCTGGAGGTCATGGCAACTGGAATCCAACAGCATCTAAGGCACCTGTGTAGTAAAGGGGCACATGGACACTGCTGCACTTAAGTGGCACAGCAAGAACAGTCTCAATATTTGGAAAAGAAAAACTTTTAGAAACTAGTCACATGATGAAGGGGAAAGTTGCACCACTCATCAACAGTGATGCTGGGGAGTGCTGTTGACATTTATGAGACACAAAAGCCAGCTAGCTGGGGAAAGTCATGCCTTTTCCTTACCATATTATGGGTTGAGCGCTGTGAAAATGTGAAGCCCCCATAGGCTCCCAAACAACAAATGAGCAGCAAATGCACATCTGTTGCTCAGTAAGTGGATTGCCTGGGAAAGCCCTAAGTTCAGCATGCAATGCAATCTCTACCTCAAATCATGTTCCAATAGTTGTAATCTCTAGTATAAAACAAGTTCCGGTACTTACAGAGCCACAAGATCCCATCTAACAGGAGAAAGAGACGGACCACTTAGATGCCCCCCCCCCGCCTAATAAACAGCTTCCTGTTTCCTGTGCTAAAGAAACAATTGCTAAGCTAAAGTGCTAAGTAAAGCCACAAGGATATTTGCAGCTTAAAAAAGAGAGAGGAAAACAAGGCAGGAACCGGAGCCCGATGCATCATCCAACAACACTATGGTTTTATGGAGATATAATGTTCTCGGATTTAGAGAAGGCGGAACAAAAAGAAAAGAAAAGAAGAAATAATGCATTCCTTGGAATCATACCTGTTAAAAGCGACTTGAGAAGCACAGATATGCATACAAAAGAGAGGGAGAAAAACATTGCATTGTGCCAAGATGTTGCACAATGAGAAAGAAGACTATTTTGGAATTTTATTTCTCAAACATAATTTTTCCATAACACATCTTCATGTCCCAACAGAACATGATTTTATTTTTTTAAAAAATAAACCACCAAGTATCTGATTTTTTTATAGCAGAATTTGCAAGTATTTTCTGGACAGACAAATGCAAATCCACATTCTGCTCATCAATTCAAATGATCCTGTACCAGGGGGAAAACAACAATTCATCTGTAATAAGTTTCCAGCATTCACAAATTGTTCCCCAATTCCAAGTCAATCTTTTTCAACACAGAGATAAAAATGCAAGCATGCTAATGCATTCCACCTGCTGTATTTGAAATTCAGGTGCAGAGAAAACAAACTCTTGGGTGATTATTCTATGGGAATCACTGCTAGCTTTTTTAAGAGTCTTTTTCTTAAGGTATTCTGCCTTTGGCAGCTGCACCATAGGGAAAGAGGAAGAATCGTGTGTGTGTGTGTGTGTGTGTGTGTGCGCGCGCGCGCGCATGTTAACATGTGCAAGGGAGTTGGGGAAGCCTTCTGGTAAGTTGTGAGGGGAAACTTTTCCATCTATGGCATTGGTATGTCTTTCTAAGTATCTGCCATAAATCATCCAAAGCCTCACTCTCGAGACTTCAGCGCTGCTGGGACTAAGAGACAGACTGGGGACAGCACTGCAAAGGAAGCAGGGCCGAAGGGTTAATTTTGTAAACCAAACTCTGAGAGCAAATCAACATTTATTCCCATTCTACCCAAGATTTGGCACCAGCTCAGGTGCAATGCTATGCAGAACGTCCGTCGGGCAAGGGACATGAGCCAAAGAAACAGGAGCTGGGCTGAAATGATGAAGATGGGGGTTCCATTCCCAACTCTATTACCCAAGACAAAGCCATTGTTGCACAGCCATAAGTATAAACCGCTTCCCTATCCTTTTACTTACACACACACACACACACACACACACACAAACACACACATCCGTGTCTTCACCCAGCACATTTTCTGAAACGGAAACCTCCCTCCCATCTGTGTTTGCACAATGGCTTATTTCTGGGGCCCTTTGGAGGGTTATTGCATTCAAAATAATCCTCTCAGCCTCCTGAATGAGGTAATGCAGAAAAGCATGAATTGGGGCAGGAGGATATATACTCAACACAAACAAATAATGCAGGCTGAGACTTGCCATTCAGCTGTGTGAATTAGTGGCTGTTGCCTCTGCCAAAGCATTGGGGAGGGGCATTCCTTATAATTTTGTTCCCCCTTTCCCACATAGGCCTGTTTTCAACAAGCATCATTTGGGTTTGCTTCTTTTTTAAGTGTTCCATATTACAGAATATATAAATACATATAAGCTGGAGAAAGAATGTGCAGAAATCAGAAAGGCCCTGCCAAATGTCTCTCTTTTCCAAGGTTTACGAGATGCTGTTCTGCTACAATTCAATTGGAGATGCAGCCTGGCTGCCCCCTCCCCACTCAGGGAATGGGCAAGGTAGGATAGCCTTTGCTAACCTGGTGCGGTCTAGGTATTTGGTCCCAGTCACCATGGGAGTTTCAGCCCAAACATCTGGAAGGTGCTAGGTTGCAGGAGGCTGGTGTAGACCTTGTGGAGAGAGTGAACAGATAGATGAGGGAGATGCTTCCGCATATTCTTGCCTCCGTTTCCCATCGTTTATCAGCCTTTAAGACCAGTTGGGAAACTAAACAAAGAGAAACTATAGGGGGTACCAGTGAGTAAAGGCTTTCCTGTTTGGAAGCCCAGTCCAGCAAGTCTGGAGTGGAGGTGTTTTGCAAGCACTGTGGATATTGAAAGATGCCTCCACACAGAGACAAGATACACATCAAGAGCTGAGCATGTGCAAAGATGATGACAGCTCACTCACACTCTAACTCACCTACCGACGGGGGTAACAACTATAAAAATATTTCCACAGCAGACAGAAAGCTGAATTTTGTTACACACAGAATCCAACAACCCCAATAATTACATAATTATAACAATTCTCTCTCTTGCTTTAAACTTATCTACGGAGATTGGATTTACATTGGTTGGTAATGTTGAAACACTGCTTTTCTGCAATTAGCTAGAAGAGGAATTAAAAGAGAGGTTCTAAAGAGCCTGTAACATACCGTTATTATCCAGAAATGCCTTTCCCCTTGGCCAATATCATTCTCTAATGCTTACTGCCTAGTAAGTCATGCTCAGAAAAAGGTCTTTTCCAAAGTTAATTAAAAGTTTCCAGGCGGCACGTGAAGCTCATGTTATTGCTTTCCTTGGACTGGTTGGGGGATTAGTAATTGCCCCTTAATTATTCACCTTCTATTTCCCACAAAAGTGAAGCACTAATTACTGATTTGCTTTAATTTCCTTGTATTTTGTGGTGAAATAACCCAATTTTGCTATAAAAGAAAAAGCAGCAATAATGAAATAAAATTAATAATTAGACACTAATTCATCATGACTCCACCAGCTAGGCTGAACAGAGAGC
>NW_028293247.1:0-9404 GCF_964106645.2 Podarcis pityusensis
ACGAGGCTCGAGCGGTGGTAGGTGTATGGGTGAGGCTGCTAGCCATAACGCCAGCCTAAGGGCGTTTTGAAATCTTGCTGAGAAGACCTTATCGGCTCGCGGGTTCGTGTCATGCCTGTAGGCTAGAGCAGCTACAGAGAGACTGCTGAAATAAGCAGGAAGTACGTACTGGACACACTTTAGGAGATTTATGTTGTCGGCGTTCTTAGCGCGGCTGAGGAAACAGGGACACCTGGGTAACCCCCAGACTGGTTTTCCGAACCAACCCTTCAACCCCCACACCCAACAACCTGACACTTTTCGCTAGCGTCACCTCGCGCAGCAGCCGCTCCGCCTCCTGCACGAGCACCGCCGCATCCTCAATGGCATAGGGGAGCGTCCGACGGCGCGTTTTGAATGCGAAAGTCGGCGTACTTGAGCTTGATCACCACCGCCCTTGCCACCAGCCCGGAGGGTTGGAGCCTCTGGGTCACCTGCTCGGCCAACGGTAGGAGGGCCTGCACAAGCGTCTGAATATCCACAATGTCCGTCTCAAAGGTCGTTTCAGCACTCATGCTCTTATAAGGCCGGTCCGGCTCGACGGGCCGCTCGTCAACGCCTCGCACCAGCCCGTAATAGTGCTCTCCCACCTTCCCGAAGGTCTCCTTGAGCCTCTCGAGCGACAGCGTCTTCAGCTCAGCTCCGGTACGGACGTTCATCGCGTGGAGCTTTCTCGTCGTTGCTGGCCCAATGCCATGAAACGCCTCAATCGGTAGCGCCTCGAGCAGCCCTTCTGCCTCCTCGTGCAGGATCACGGTAAGGCCGTCGGGCTTGTTCATGCCGGACGCGAGCTTGGCGAGGAACTTGTTATAGGAAACACCGGCAGAGGCCGTCAGGCCGGTAGCTTCCTTGATGTCGCGTTTGATTAGCTCGGCGATGCGGGTACCCGAAGGAGGACCCGTTTTGGGTTTCCGTGACGTCCAGGTACGCCTCATCCAAAGACAACGGTTCGACCAAGTCGGTATAGCGGAAGAACACCTCACGAATGTCTTTAGACACCTGACGGTAAACCTCCATCCGAGGGGCCACCAGCGTAAGCTCAGGGCAACGGCTTAAAGCCGTTCGAGTAGCAAGTGCTGAATGCACGCCATACCGCCTAGCTTCGTAATTTGCGGTGAGCACCACACTCCTGGGTCCCGTCCACGACACCGCTACCGGCAACCCCACCAGGGTTGGGTTATCGCGCACCTCGACAGCCGCATAAAAGCAGTCCATGTCGATGTGAACGACCTTACGCACTAGAACAACGAAGTTTGCGGGTCATCACGCTCGAGCTCAGGCAGCGCCGTGAGCTTTTTGAACTCTAAGCCCGACGCCTCCAGCTGCCTCAGCGCAGGACCCGTAGCGTCGGGCGCCACCAGGATGCCACGCACCTTCACCTTGTCGGCTTGGAACGCCCGCACTTTCTGAACGTAACGACCAAGCTGGTGCACCCCTTCGTGCGTCGCTTTACCCCGCTTGAGCTCGACAACCACCAGCGCTCCCTGCGCGTCACGAGCGAACAGGTCCACGCTGCCCACACCCGTGGGGAGTTCATGGTCGATGAGGCACAAGCCCGACTCGATAAGCTCCGGCCGCAGCCTGAGGGCGTGCTGCATGTCCGCTTCACTACCCGATAGCACGAAATCGGTGTCCCTCCGTAAGCTGAACGCCTGCAAGGTAAAGCAGCTGAGCACGCTCACCACCTCCGGTGGATTATGCCTTCCGCAGTTACGACCACCACGCCATCCTCGAGCACGGCGTCGAGAAGGTCGGTGGTAGGCTGCCAGTTACGTGGTTTGACACCCTTGGCACCGTGGATGAGGAGGCAGCCGTCGGGCTTGAGGGTAAGGAGGTAGTCGCCAGCCTCGGCGGTACTTTGGGCCCTCCCAGCGTAATGGACTTCGCATTCACCCGCGAGTTGTAGCAGGTAGCGGCGGGGGTGCAGGTGCTCTTTGAGGAACGCGAGCGTGTCCTCTGCGGTGGGGGAGAGGAGCTGAGCGACGAGCACGATAGGGTATTCTCTCACACCGTGCGTCACGTGCAGGTCGTACCCATCAGCGAGAACATGCTAGGCCCGTCAATAAGGAGCAGGTACGAGCGGCTCCGGCAAGTCATGTCATTACGCTAGGCTGCTAGGGGGATTGACGCGTCCGAAAGTCCCAAAGGCTATCGTTTCCCGAAGGCGATCATCGCTTTTGCCGTGTCCAGCTAATCCGCCTTACTCCCTCGCAATTCGTTCAGGAGTGTAAAGCCCGTATCCCAGCCGCCCAGCCCGGAGTCAGCGTTGATGTGACCGAGTTCCCTATATTGACGAATCGACTTCTCCAGGCATCCGCGAAATAACGGGCACGCTCGAGGCTGACAAAGGAATCGTTCTCGCTTGCGACGACAATGCTAGGGAAGGGCAAAGGAACTAGAGGCATGGGACCGAAGCGCTGCGCCTCGGGTGGGTGTTCTTTGGAGTCCAACGTCGGCTGGAGCAACCAGCAGTGCTCCCCAGACGCGCCCCTGAGCCTGCCCGGCCCAGTGATTAACCAGCGCCACGCCAAGGCTATGGGCCACCAGCACGACGGGGGAGGTGACGCGTGCCATTTCGTTTTCTAGCACCTCCAGCCACTCGTCCAGTATCGGGTCGTCCCAGTCGCGCTGCTCAACGCGACGAACACTAGGGTCGTTGGCTTCCCAGAGCGTCTGCCAGTGCTGTGCGCCGCTTCCGCCGAGCCCAGGTACGTTTAAAACCGTCATCTCACTCACCACGTGCCTCCTCGAGTCGAGCCGATGCCGTCCACGTCGTGCAGGTGTTCGAGCATGGTGCTCACGTCGCCTAGTGGAGCGCCAGCGTCATAAACACGCGGGACGGGCCGGTAGTCAGCGAACGGTCCACACACGACGAAATGATGCTTGACGTGCGCACGAGGTGGCTCGGCCCTAAACGTGCGCCATCACGACGCTCACAGTATGCACCGCATCAGGCTGCTTTTTTGCTGGGCGCTGCGTCTTAGCATAAGCGTCATGGCAGTTTCTTCACTCCGCGAGGGCGTCTCACCCATCCGTCCGGACGACCATGCCAGGACGCTCGAGGTCTGGGAAGCGTCGGTCCGCGCCACCCACGACTTCGTCAACGAAAAGGACATCCCCGCCTTTCGGCATCTAACGCAGCGTGGCTTGTCGTACTACCGACACCTTTACGCTATACGCGACTTTGAAGGTGAGGTCGTCGGCTTCGTCGCGGTCGATAAAGCGAAAGTCGATATGCTTTTCGTCCATCCCGACTACCGTGCCAAAGGCGTTGGCACGAGGCTCATGCGCTACGCTATTGACGAACTTGACGCCTACGAAGTTAACGTGAACGAGCAGAACGAGCAGGCGCTGGGCTTCTACTTGCACCTAGGCTTTGAAGTTGTGAGCCGCTCGGCTTTGGACGGTAGCGGACGACCGTATCCGGTTTTGCACTTGGCACTCACCACAATGACGGACTAAAGCGTCCGACAAACCTCATGAGCGTGGGTTCAAGTGAACGTTCCGGGCGCGTGCTCAATCCCTCGTCAGGCGGCTACTGCCTGCCGCTTGCCTTCTCGCACCAGACCGCATAAGGAAAGCAGAAACGGCTTCAGACGGCGAGCGGCAGCGGACGTAAGGTACAAACCATGAACTATCCCGAAGGCACCCACAACCAACCCCAACACCCCATCCCCAACGGCAAGGCAGAGACCGAGGCCGAGCTCAGCCAAGCCATCGCCCAGCTGCTTGTGTCCACGGTCTGGGATATGCGGCAGGAGGCGAACCGCGCCTTCGCGCCGCTCAGGCTTAATGCCAGCCAGGTCTACCTGCTCAACCTCGTCGCCGACGGGAACGAACTCAGACCCACGGACCTCGCCAATCGCCTGAGCAGCACCCGCGCGGTGGTCTCAGCCATGATCCAGCACTTCAGTGAGCAGGGGCTGCTGCTGAGCGCCCCGCGTGAGGACGACCGGCGCGCCCGCAGGCTGTCGCTCACCGAGGCAGGCGAGACGCTCAGGCGCGAAGCGAATGACCTTTGGCTGGCGGTGGTCGAGGCACGTTACGCCCGGGTCACCCGTCCTGATAAGGAGGCGCTCTTGCGTATCCTCAAGATCGTCCACGCCGCGTAAAGCTCAGGCTGCTGAAGTGAACCCGTGACGCAACGTCCGACAATTGCCCTTATCGAGTGAGCCACAAAACCAAGTGTTCCTCATCAATGTACTCAGTTCCGACCTTCAACCCGTGACGTTCCAAGCCAAAAGGCTCAAACCCCAAACTGTGGTAGAGCACCCGCGCACTCCTCTGAGTGGTTCCTACCCCGAGAATGAGTTGCTCGAGCCCAGGGTAGGTGCGAGCGCGTGCTATGAGTTCAGACAGCAGCGCCCGCCCCAGTCCCTGACCGAGCGCATTCTCACTGACGTACACGCCCCACACAAATGCCTTGTGGTGGATTTTCGGAGAAGGGTCTCGGACCAGCCCCACCATCCCGACTAGGGCAGCGTCTCTAACCGCACCGAGCACAAAATTACCTTCATCTTTTGCTTGGAGGCGTGAGGCGCGGCTTTCAGGGGTATAAGCACGCTCGTCTTCGGGGGAGCGTGCGAAGGCGTAAGGCTCGCGCTCTAACGCCTCAACACGGAGAGCCAGAAAGGCAGGGGCGTCAACTTCGGTAAGAAGGCGGATGCTCATAAACAAGTCTAAATCTGGAAAGCTAAAAGCGCACGACAACCGCCTTGTATGTTGATTTTGGTTGAAGACAGCTTCGGCTAGACTCAGGGACGCTTGGGTTTGAATGGGGCAAAAAAAATCGCGCTTTTTGAGCGCTGTGATTCTTTTATTCTACCGCTGTATGAGGTATTCGTCAAGGCGATGCAGCGCTGAGGCTCAGGGTTAGGGTTAAAGTGCCTCCGGGCCCGGCTCAAGATACCCTAAGCGTCTGACAACTATCATTATCGGATGGTCTGAGTTGAAATTGAACTGAGCGCTTTTCTTTCATTCTGGGAAGCAAAATGACCAGAAGCGTCTCGAAAAGGGAGATGAATGGCCTTCATTTGAAAGCCTTTAGCTAAAAGTATTTCAGCTCTTATAATTTGACGCAAACATATGAAGCATAAGCCTGGTAATCGCCGTATGTCGCATTTTTGATTTCAAAACCAGCTCGCTTCAGCATCACTTCAAAAAGCCAGGTGAAGGTAATGTGTTCTTCACGGACATCGTGCTCAAAAAACTCCCTAGGGAAACTATCTGCTGGCCGACTGTTTATCCAAGCCTCAACAGCTGTGTATGTTTGGCTCGGCTCAAACGAGAAGACGATAGCTCTAACGAATAGCACCCCACCGGGCTTAAGGGTATCCGCCATGCGCTGAAGTGCTTGAACTTTCCAAAAGTCAGGTAGATGATGAAGGGTTCGCTGGGTGAAAACAAAATCTACAGGTTCACCTTGATGCTCGTATGTCAGCAACCCCTGGTTCACATAGCTGATATTGGTAAGCCCTGTCTGCTCAGCTTTACGCTTCGTGTAGTTCAACATGGTTGCCGATACGTCTACAGCAATAACTTTTTGGCAGAGTTTAGCAGCTGCCAGAGCTAAAGCGCCTGTACCACAACCGAAGTCGATAAGGTGATGGTGCGCCGCAACGCCTAAGAACCTATCCTGAAAAAGCCAAGTCAAGGAGGATATGAGCTGCAGCGAGATGAATGAAGGCGAGCCAGTTCTGCGGCTTCTTGCACCACCTCACACGGATGCTGCGGCGTTTGCAGAGCCATCCAAGTGTTCTTTCCACGACCCAACGTCTTGCCGGAAAGGATTTCTCACCTGGCAAGGGACACGACTCTAGAACAGACTCGCCCCGCCGACGCCGATGCTTGATATGGGCAACATACTGCTCTTCAGCAACGACATCGTGAACATCGGGATAGTCGTAACCACGGTCGGCACAGAAGTGCTGTTTGGTTTTAGGACGCTCGACCAGGATACTGAAGATCAGGTCAGCCGCAGACCATTTGTCATGCTGATTTGCGCCAGAGATATATACGGCTAGCGGTGCGCCTCTTGCATCAACAAGCAAGTGAACTTTGCTGCCTCGTTTGCCTCTATCGGTTGGATTGCGCCCAGTTGCTTCGCCACCCAGAGGAGCGGGGCAGCTTTTGCTATCTACCGATTGCCAACGCCACTTAATGCGCCTCTCTTGAGCGTAGACCTTTGCCAAAGCAGCCATCAAGTGCTCGAACACGCCGAGACGCCGCCAGAGTTGAAAACGTTGATGGAGAACGCTAGCGCTGACCCCGAACCAGCTTCTATGGACTGCTTTCCACTGGCAGCCTGTCCACAGGATGTACCAAATACCGTTGATCACGGCTCGGTCTTTCACCCGTGGTCGGCCTCTACCTCGCATACTCTTCTTCCGCTTGGGAAGCTGCTTCTTGACCTTGCGCCAAAGTGGCCGAGGAACGCTGAAGTAGTTGGGCGTAACAAGCTTTGTGGTAGTTTTCATCAAGACGTGCCTCCATCAGTTAAGTGCTCGATACACCTATTCTGACGCTTGGCACGTCTCTTCTCTTAGCTAGCTATATTTCTCGGACAGGTTCTAAGGGAACAAGAAAATCGCTAGAGACCGCTCGCTCTGGCAACACTCAAGAAGTTGAGCAGTTTCTAGCGTAGTCCATTAGTCCTCACCGCAAAAATCGGGAAAGTTGTGCGCTAAGGTTTACGACCTTCCCACTTGAAGATGCTTAGACCTAGTTTTGCGGCTTAAATCTCAGTTATAGTCGCCGTCAAATTGGTGTGACCGCAAACTAGAGAAGACGAATGGATGCTTAGTTTTCAACCATAATTTGGCAATTAGGCAATGTAATGCCGATAACTGCTAATGATGAAAGTAGCTGAGAATCAGGTCGCTAAATTATTACGGTCGATAGAATCGTCTATAAAACCTTCCTTTTCGAGACGGTGTAGGGGAGACCCCTCCCCATCGCTTCCTTTAGAGCCAAGAGTGTACGAAAACCCGTCTCGAAATCAATGTCCGAATAACCCAACTAGAACTTGATTTTGAGACACGTCAGAGTGAATATGGTACACTCTAGACAGTCTAGTTCGTTTGGAGTCGATATGGCATGGCAATTACAGGAAGCGAAACAAAAGTTCAGCGAGATGATCCGCCGGGCGCTCGACGAAGGTCCTCAGACCGTCACCCGCCATGGCGACGAGGTGGCGGTAGTCCTCGCGGTCGACACCTACCGAAAGCTCATCGGTGAGGTACCGGACTTCAAGGCGTATCTGGCGTCGGCGCCCGACCTGGATAATCTTGAGATCCACCGTTCGGTTGATGTTGCCCGCACCGTCGAGCTGTGAGTTACCTGCTCGACACTAATGTGCTCTCCGAAATCCGCAAACCTCAGGGGGACGCCGGGGTCAAAGCGTGGTTTGAAGAGGTACGGAGTGAGGAGCTCTACCTGAGCGTCCTGGTCCTAGGTGAAGTGAGGCAAGGTGTCGAACGGTTGAGAAAACGCGATGAGGTGCAGGCTGCCGTCTTTGAGCGCTGGTTGGGGGGCTTGGAAACGAACTACCAGGACCGTATCTTGGATATCGATACCGAGGTGGCCGACCGCTGGGGACGGCTCAATGCAGGTGACCCTTTGCCCGTGATTGACGGTCTCTTGGCAGCCACGGCCCTCACGTATGGACTCACGCTTGTGACCCGGAACATCAAGGATATGGAGCGGAGCGGGGCGACACTCTTTAACCCCTTCGAGGGTGATGAAACGAATGGGGGGAGCCAGCCATGAATATAGGCTATGCCAGAGTCTCGAGCAGCGACCAGAATCTCGACCTGCAACGCGACGCCCTGCAGGCCGCAGGCTGCGACGCGACGAAGATCTTCACCGACAAGCTCAGCGGCGCCCGGGACGACCGCCCCGGCCTGAGCCAAGCGCTGGACTATGTCCGGGAAGGCGACACCCTGGTGGTCTGGCGACTCGACCGCTTGGGCCGGAGTCTCTCACACCTCATCGACGTCACTACGGGTCTTGAGGCTCGAGGCATAGGCTTCAAGAGTTTGCAGGAGGGGATCGATACCACGACGTCGGGGGGCAAGCTGGTGTTTCATATCTTTGGCGCGTTAGCCGAGTTCGAGCGTTCACTCATCCGGGAACGGACACAGGCTGGACTCAAAGCTGCCCGGGCGCGTGGGCGTAGTGGGGGGAGACCTAAAGCCTTGAGTGAGCAGCAGCTCAAGATGGCGGTAAGGATGCTTGCGGCTCCGGATGTCAGCGTGCAGCAGGTCGCTGAGCACTTCGGGGTCGCTAGGAGTACCCTCTACCGGCTCCTGGGAACGGTGCCGGATGAAGGGGCAAAGGACACGGCTTGAGCGAAAGCCGAGACATCATCGTCGGTGTGGTGGCTGACACGCACGGACTACTCCGCCCTGAGCTCCTCGAGGTCTTTAATGATGTAGACCTCATCATCCATGCAGGTGACCTGGGTAAGGAAAGGGTTCTAAATGCACTAAGGGCGCTCGCACCGACCATTGCAGTGCGCGGTAATGTGGACCAGGGCGCATGGGCGCAGCCTTTACCCTGGACCGAACACGTTGAAGTAGATGGGGTAAAAATCTATATTCATCATGGCCATGAGGTGCTCGAGCTCGACCCTGGTGCAGCAGGCCACCGGGTGGTGGTGAGCGGCCATTCGCATAAGTCCGAGATTAGGGAGCGAGATGGCGTGCTCTACCTCAACCCAGGCAGCGCCGGGCCGAGACGCTTCAAGCTGCCGGTCACGGCTATGCGGCTCTTGGTCCGCAGTGAGACCATCGAGGCGAAGCTCGTTTCCTTACTGGCGGCAGGGTGAGAGGCGAACTGCTCCTAGCTCTGTGAGACCCCGGCTATCTCAATAAGAACGGCAGTCTTCTTAGAAGTAGTGTCAGGCTTTTGATGATTTCTAGATGCACTTTGTCTAAATATCAAGCGCCGCTCAAGCCTCGACCTAACCTCGGAAACGAGTAAAAAAATAACGGCAACGACGTGCACGACGACAACCCATACAGGTACATCCGCAACTAAGTCTAAAGCTTCTCGAAAAGATGTATCCATTATGCTGCCCCTTTTGCGCTAGGGATCTCTAAATCCCGACACCTATCATACAACTCTCATATAGGGTTTATGTGAGGTATTCTTCATGCTTCAGGCAAAAAAGGTGCCCAAGCGTAGTACGCTTGGGCACCCACTACCCGGTCCTTGAACGGTTACCAACTACTGATCTGTCCAGACGGTGTTACCGTTGGTGCCGTTGAACCGTCTGAGAAAAGCGTCAGAGTTGCCACTATTGCCACTACCCAGGACACCATAGGTCCAACCGGCACCATAAACCTCGCTGCTGCTGCGAATTA
>NW_028293246.1:0-10331 GCF_964106645.2 Podarcis pityusensis
TGATGCAGCCCAGAATTGCATTGGCTTTTTTTAGCTGCCGCGTCACACTGTTGGCTCATGTCAAGTTTGTGGTCAACCAAGACTCCTAGATCCTTTTCACATGTACTGCTCTCAAGCCAGGTGTCACCCATCTTGTATTTGTGCCTCTCATTTTTTTTGCCCAAGTGCAATACTTTACATTTCTCCCTGTTAAAATTCATCTTGTTTGTTTTGGCCCAGTTCTCTAATCTGTCAAGGTCGTTTTGAAGTGTGATCCTGTCCTCTGGGGTGTTAGCCACCCCTCCCAATTTGGTGTCATCTGCAAATTTGATCAGGATGCCCTTGAGTCCATCATCCAAGTCGTTGATAAAGATGTTGAATAAGACTGGGCCCAAGACAGAACCCTGTGGCACCCCACTAGTCACTCTTCTCCAGGATGAAGAGGAACCATTGATGAGCACCCTTTGGGTTCGGTCAGTCAGCCAGTTACAAATCCACTGAGTGGTAGCATAGTCAAGACCACATTTTACCAGCTTCTTTACAAGAATATCATGAGGCACCTTGTCAAATGCCTTGCTGAAATCAAGGTAGGCTAATGACTGGCTGAATATCACCCAAGGAACAACATATCCCAGGAAGCCTCGGTCACATTTTACAGAAGGGAATGGTGAGAGTGTCTGTCTGTACAAGCAGAATTGCTCAAAATCAGATCAATTGCTCAAAGTCAGATCCCAAGCGAGTCACATCACATCACCACATACACCAAATGTTTCAATACTATCAAAGGTGTCAGGAAGTCCAAAAGGATCAATAGAATAGCAGAGTTACTCAAGCATCGCCAAGCAAGGGTGTAGCAATTTGGAAATGGCAAATGGGCAAGAGCTGGAAAATGCCCATTCGACTCAAAACCTTTCCCATGGAGACAGAATCACTTGGACTGTGAGGTTGAGCAGGGATGACATGAGCAAAGGTATAAGGTAATCTGGTTGTCTAGCCTCCTGAATGAGATTTAAAACTACCAGTTCTTGCATAGCCTGGACTCTAATTATAACGTGTGCATGGGTATTTTGCATCCAGGAGTACACAAATGCACATATGCTGGATATTTGTGTACTGAAGTTTAATATTTTATTTTAGAGACAGTGATATTTCTTACTAGGTGTGCTATTAGCTATTGTTTTATTGCCTGAAATTTGTTTTTGTTTGTTTGTTTGTTTTGTGAGAGTCGCCTCTTCTGCTAAATTTATATTATTCCATCCTGGCTAGGATGGTTTCATTTTATCAACTGTTTTATCTGTTTTTATAAGCGTATATTATGACGTAACCTGCCCTCATGGTGAAGGGTTAGCTAAGAACTCTTGTACAACAAATCAATAAATGCAACCTTGCAAGAGAAATCCAAATAAATGGGAGATGTGCAGTCTGTCATGTGGCTAACAGTCCTTTCTATTTAAAAAAAGGGGGGGGAGATAGAAGATGCTCTCTGCTGTATTTATTCTTGGAGACATTCATGTTATTTTAATTTCTCCCTCTCCTGCTTCTCATATTAATAAGCCATTTATTTTTAGCATGTTTCTCCCCCTTTAAATTTGCATGAACTTGTTTCTCAACGAGAAGACGGAAACAGAAACCCATAAAAGAAAACCACGGCTTGAGAGCAACACAGAAGTACGGAGTTTTATTACTTCCCCACCTCCCTCTTTCACAATACTTGCCAAGAGCGATCAGCCTTCAGATTATCAGCCAAAAATGGTGTCAATAGAACCCTAATTAAAGCAAAGTTGTTAAGCGTTTGTGACTGATTTGCTAAATTAAACTTTAAATGTAACTTGACATGACAAGCAAGAGGGAGGCTTGCCAAGATGAACCAGATGCTTAAAGTCTCAGGGCCCCTCTGGCATGCTAAATTAAGAGAAAAGCTGAGGTGGCAGCTAATGAAAACTGGAAGCCTAACTGGAAATGAGGCTTATTTCAGAGGAAATTAGGTGCCTCCTGAAAACCCGTTCTGTATCCCAGATTTTCTGATGTCCAATCCACAGCTCTACTTGCTCCCCAGATTTAGGCTGCAGTTTTTATGCATAATGTACCTGGGAAGTAGTTCCACTGAAGTCAACGGGGCATACTTCTAAGTAAAGGAGTATAGGTTTGCACTATTATTTGTCACTTTGCTACTCATGTATCCAAAGTGACTTAGATGCAAAATAACCACCAACAGAAGTTGAACAATTAAAATGCTAGAGAAGGCAATAGCTCTTTGCAAATGTGTGGTGCGAGGCAGGTGTAGCCCAGAGTTAGGTAGGTACACACAGGATTTGTGAGAAGTGAAGAAAAGTGGGGTGCACTTCCTGTTGGAATTCTGCCTGGGTCAGAGGAATGTGCCACAGCGTAGGCACCGGCAGATATTCCTGTGGACCTCCCCGCGTCTCCACTCTGCTGATAAGCAGGCGAGGTCCGGCGATTCTTCTCAGATGTATGAGAGGAACACACCGTTCTTCCTCTCTCCCCTTTGGTGTCCCCAGGGAGGGGAAAGAAGCAGACAGAAAACTATTTACATCATTTATTTCTGCCTCTTACATCAGTACAGAGAATCATGTCTGCACTCAACAACAGCAAGAAGAAACTCCTCCCAAGTACATCCAGTACGGGTCATATGACACACACACACTGAGCTAACATCCGGTGCTCAGTACAGAATGGACTGCCCCTTTGTTCCCATGGCAACAGTCACAAACATCCTGTCTGGCTTTCCAGCCACAAGCAGCTGGCTGAGCTGCTAGAGCCTTTGCTTGCTGCAGCATTGGTGCTTTATGGTAACATACTCCCCCTAAAGTATCAATGTGTGCCGCGAGCAAAGCGTCATCCAGAGAAGAAAACAAACAGTTGTTATATTTATAACATTCCCCTGTTGTTTCAGTTCCACCCTTGGAACTACCCGCCACTGCTTTAACCAATGTACCTCTCTGGTTGTGTGACTTCGCATTACCTTGGTTAACAACTCTCTGTTGTGCCTTTGTCTCTGACTCAGACACAGCTTCAATCTGTCCTTGGTCGTTTACAATAGCAACATATGCAAGGTTAGCAAACTCCTTTGAATACCTCTTGGGTGGTACACCCTTCGTTGCTCTCTCAGACCTACGTAAAAGTTGCTGCTCTTCTCTGCTTTCTGGTTCAGCCTCTGAACTCTCTGGAGAACCAGTACTAAGCTTAATCAATGGTTCATCCTCCTCTTCTGAGGGTCTAGTCATTATGTGAGATTTCCTCTCAATGGACCGTGACAACTGAGCTGTCTGAGCTATCGCTGTCATCATCAGTACTACTGAACTCAATAAGATCAAACTCATCATCATCATCATCATCATCCTCTGTGGGAAATGCGTGAACAATCAACCTCTCCTGTTCAGGAGCACTCTCTAGAAACTTTGTGAGAATCACCTGACCAGATTCAGACAAAATTACTCTGTAGAGACCTTTTTCATAACCTACGAAAATGCCTCTGGCATTCTTTACACCACCTGGAGCTTCTGTTCTCACATGAGACCCGAAAACCTTAAAGTAGGCAACAGAAGGTTTTCTATTGAACAGCTTCTCAAAAGGAGAACATCCCAACTCTGTTGAGACTTTTCTCAACCACACATGAAGATAGGACGCTAGCGATTCGGCCCAATATTCATGTGGCAAATGTGAACTCAGCAATTGCGCATTCATCCCCTTTTGCAATTCTTTGTTCACTCTCACACAGACCCCCCTGTTCCACGCTTCGGTCGAGACAGCCACTTTGTGGTCTATCCCTTTTCCATCCAGGAACTTCTGAAACTTCTGTAACAGAAAAATTTGCTTCTCATCTGTGAAAAGACAATCAATGTTAGCATCATGCATATTTTTAACCTTGTCACAAAACTCCTGAAACTTTTCTAAAGTTTCTTGCGGTTTCTCCATCATATAAACCCAAGAATAATTAGTGAAACAATCCACACACAAAAGGTAAAATCGTGCACCGCCTCTAGATGGTTCTAGAGGACCAATCACATCAGCATACACCCGCTGAAATGCTCTGTCGACCTTCTTCGTCACCTTCCTGGTGCTCACACTGGTCACCCCTGCAAGAGAGATTTCGTTAGAAACAGAAGAATTACATTTCATGTAATCACTTTGATCAAAAGTCAACAAATACAGTCCATCTTTCTCTTTGGCAGTAAGAAACAGTTCTCCATCTTTGTAGATCTTGCAGCTTTTAGCATCATAGGACAGTTTCAGTCCTTTCTTTGCAATCTGCGACACGCTCAGCAGATTAAATCTCAGTTCTGGAACCAGGTAAACATTGCTTATAGTCAAGTTCAGACTCTCAAGATACACAGTCCCAATTCCAGTCGCTTCCAACTCCTGACCGTTGGCCTGTTTCACAGTGAAGCTTTGCTTCTTCAACGTCGAAAACAGTCCTCTGTGCGGGCACATGTGAACCGTTGCGCCCGTGTCAATTATGAACGAGTTCCCAACATCTGGCGTGGTTCCTTTCGCCATCATAGCCTTTGCAGGTTTCACCTGGCACTTGGTACGGCTTTTGCCTGACGCCTGAGGCTTCGTAGAGCTGCTCTTTGCTCCTCTTGACTGGCGCGGCTTCTTACAGTTTCGCTGTAGATGCCCAGTCTGTCCACAATTGTAGCATCGGACAGCACTCAATGCTACACCATGCTCCCCAGTAGCATCAGCAGTGGGGGAATTAGAACTCTGTTCTTCCCTCCCCCCTGTCTTTTTCTTCCAGTGCAGCAAGTCTGTCGTGTTCATTCAGGACCACAGCACAAACTCTCTCCGCGGTCAGCTGCGCGGCCGGTAGGGAACCAAGCTGACTGGCAACAACCTTGTAGGTGCGGCTAAGGCTGTTTATCATCATGAAGCAAAACACTTCCTCCTGAAGACGGAAATTGCGTTCCACCATCTGTTGACGCAGAAACTTCATTTCTGTCAGGTGCGCTTGAACATCTCCATCAGGCGCAAGTCTCAGATTGGTCAATTTCTCAAAATACAGCAACGCTGAAGAACCAGCATCTCTCTGATGCGTTGTACGCAGCGTGTCCCATACCTCTTTCGCATTTTCTAAATGCTGAACATGCACCAACTGATCATCTGAGACACACAGAATTATAGCAGTCCTGGCCCTTATATTCTGTGACTCCCAACCTCTGGTTGGTGCTGCAGGGATGGGGTTTTTCAATTACATAAAAAAGCCTCTGATTCTGCAGCAGGGCCTTCATCTTTACAGACCAAGATGAATAATTGTCATTGGTTAAGGGAGGTGGGCAAGGCAAACCTCCCCCTTTCTTGGCATCCATCTTGAAGCCAAGCCTCCAGCTCACACTGTCAAACAAACTGTGAAATCCAACAGTTGTTTTTTCCTTTCTCACGCAGCAAACTGCAAATTGTTTACGCTCTTTGCACCTGGCAGCTAAACTCAGGCTGCTATTGAAAAGTCCCTTCCAAGAGCTCGTAAATCTTGTAGCCGAAACATTCTCTGATTTTGTTTCGCTTTCCCAGGCTCACACTCAGAGTCCAGCCCCTTTGCCAGTAACTTTCCAGGACCGTTACCTAGCAACAATGCATTTCAATAGGACATCTTATCTACCACAAAAATTTGTGGAATGCAGGCTTCAGCCTTCAAGCTGCAGGCCTCTTCCTCCGGAGCTTTTGTTTTCTTTGAAACGCAGCTCCGTGAACCAGGGAATTAATCTTCCTGCGTTCACACTTTTAGCCCGAAATGCAGCATACCTTGAACTTTGTTGCTCTGGAAAACACCTCTTGTTTCCACCAGCTGTCTGTGGAGCCTCTGGCTTCTTTCAGACGCTTCTTTTCCTCCTTGGAGCAGAGGAGGACACTCCACCAGCCTCTCATGCAGATGTCCGATGAAACGCAACCATCCGAAGGCTGCCACTGTTGGAATTCTGCCTGGGTCAGAGGAATGTGCCACAGCGTAGGCACCGGCAGATATTCCTGTGGACCTCCCCGCGTCTCCACTCTGCTGATAAGCAGGCGAGGTCCGGCGATTCTTCTCAGATGTATGAGAGGAACACACCGTTCTTCCTCTCTCCCCTTTGGTGTCCCCAGGGAGGGGAAAGAAGCAGACAGAAAACTATTTACATCATTTATTTCTGCCTCTTACATCAGTACAGAGAATCATGTCTGCACTCAACAACAGCAAGAAGAAACTCCTCCCAAGTACATCCAGTACGGGTCATATGACACACACACACTGAGCTAACATCCGGTGCTCAGTACAGAATGGACTGCCCCTTTGTTCCCATGGCAACAGTCACAAACATCCTGTCCGGCTTTCCAGCCACAAGCAGCTGGCTGAGCTGCTAGAGCCTTTGCTTGCTGCAGCATTGGTGCTTTATGGTAACACACTGGGTCTATTGCACCTGAATTATAAACATTCCAGTGGGGAAAAGGTCCATGAATGTCAATGGAACCTCCGGTTGGGTGCATTAAGGGCTGCAGTCCATCTTATGAATGTATCTACAGAAGTAAGGTTCACTGAGTTCAGTGGACGCTGCTCTCAGATTAATGCACTGCAGCCTTAGAGTATATGAATCCACATACCATTGATTTCACAGGTTTGGAGGCAAAACCTTCCTGCTCCATTAGAAAAAGCTTACTTTTAACAGAAAAAGGAAACATTTTTATCCAATCCACAATACCAGAAAAGCATCCTGATTTGGTGAGGTTGTGGCTCCTTTTGAATAAGTGTCTTTAATAATAAATAATAATAATAATAATAATAATAATAATAATAATAATAATAAATTATTTATACCCCGTCCATCTGGCTGAGTTTCCCCAGCCATTCTGAGCGGCTCCCAATTGAGTGTTAAAAACAATACAGCATTAAATATTAAAAACTTCCCTAAACAGGGCTGCCATCAGATGTCTTTTAAAAAGAAGATAGCTGCTTATTTCCTTCACATTTGAAGGGAGGGCGTTCCACAGGGCAGGCGCCACTACCGAGAAGGCCCTCTGTCTGGTTCCCTGTAACTCGCAAGCTACATTACTCTCAAATAGTTTTAAAAAACAGGTTTTTAATGTCCTCATTAATGCCGATTCCCCCCCTCCAGGAGAAGTCATTAGGGACAAGCCACACAGGAATGTGGACAACTCTTTTTATAAAAAATAGAAGGAAATAAATACATCTCATCTGACTACTTTGGGAATTTGGCACAAGAACTCGCAAGGAAACTAGCCCTGTAATTTATATGAACCTCAAAAAAGTGTGTGCCTTCAATGTTTGCTGTCATGACATGTAGCTTTGACTAATTACTACTCCAGGAGGAGCTAATGGGGTTTCTCCATGTGGTCATGTTGACTAGGGCGGATGGAGTTCAACAACATCTGGATGGCATGATGCTGTCTACACCTTATCTACTTCCTTGTTTTTGTAGTCTAAACCACTGAGCCTCTTGGGCTTGCCGATCGGAAGGTGAGCGGTTCAAATCCGTGTAACAGGGTGAGCTCACATTGCTCTGTCCCAGCTCCTGCCAACCTAGCAGTTTGAAAGCATGCCAGTGCAAGTAGATAAATAGGTACCTCTGCAGCGGTAAGGTAAATGGCATTTCCATGCACTCTGGTACTTGTAACAGTGTCCTGTTGCACCAGAAGCAGTTTAGCCATGCTGGCCACATGACCTGGAAAGCTGTCTGTGGACAAACGCCAGCTCCTTCAGCCTGAAAAGCGAGATGAACGCCACACCCCATAGCCGCCTTCGACTGGACTTAACTATCCAGGGATCCTTTACCTTACCTTTTTTTTTTAGTTTGACCCCAATGTCTAAATATGTAGCCTCTGGGCTACCTGTTACAGATTTTTTTGGTGCCCTCTGGAACTGGATTTCCAGGGTTAGGGGAGGTACAGAACTAAGTATGATCTGACTTTTTGTTCTTTAAGGAATGAAAGGGGCTTGAGAAAGGTGGAACCCCTCTCCTACAAACACAGCCTGCTGTTTTTCTCTTCTCCTTCCCTTCTCCTTGATGGCAGTGCAGAGAGCAAGACCTCGAAGTTGGATTTGTGAAATACCAGCTCTGCACTAAAGATCTAAGGGATATACTGACAACTTCCATGACCACCTCCCCAATTCAGTTATTTTATATTTGTTGGGGGGGGGTGAATCTGGGGTGTGAATCTAAACTGTAAACTTTTCGTAACAGTATTTTCACCCAATGCTTCACAAAGAACTGCTATATGGAAGATTAATTAGTATAGCAGTAATTAGATCCAAATCCAATATATGCAAATGGGAGGACAGCAATATTGAATATTTCAAAGGTACTCAGGTGATGATGGCATGGTGCTCTCTTTCTAATCTGATAATGCATTATGATCTCATGCTCAGACTGTTACCATTAAGCTTCCCTTTTACTGTAGACAAGATTGTGACATGGCATTTTAAGAATGGACAGGTGCTTTCTGGTTGCTGAAGCAGCTCTGACCAAGCAGAGGTTCCTGCTGGAAGAAGGAGGGCTTTGGACTGATTCTCCTTTTTACCTGCAGCTCCCAGCACCACCTCCCATGCTGCTCTGGAGGTTCACCCAACTCTTGACAGCAGATTTTCAGGAAATACCAGTAGGTTGCAGAGTGAGGGAGGAAGTGACAAAAAAAAAATCCCCTTTCCTATGGAGTGTCCTGCGAGTGGGAAGTTTCGACCCAAGCCAAGTGCATAGAATGCCCAGTTCTTTCCTCTCTGCTTTTAAAATGCTTAAGAGGGAAACAAGGATTAAGTTGTTGCCCTTTAAAAAGTAGCTGGGTTAACTAAGAATCAATATTATCTTCCACTTATTGTTATGCACCAGTAATCTTGCTGCACTGGCAGAGCTTTGCTGAAATTAAAAAGTAACCTGTTGTTTCTAATTAAGGAAGACTTGTCTAAAGCCCTGTTGTTACAACTCCGCATGAATCTTTTCATCTACATGACAATCGTGCTACAGAACTGAACAAGACACATCAAGTTACCTGAACACTGGAGCTGGGAGAGGATCTGGGCACCTTCGAAGTGGTGGCTTGTCATCTTTAAATTAGGCTTGATACAGCGAATAAAGCTAGACCCCTGTTGGAAAAGACAGCAGGTTGGCAACATCACAAAAATACATGCAAATCACTTATAAGTAAAATAATAGATTTTGAGGCTTCAGGCTTTACTGTCCCCATATGAATCCAACTGCCCATTAAAACCTCAATTATTTCACCTTCTGAAAAGCTGGCGTTTAGAAGCATTATCTAAATCAAACTGCTATTGTATCATATTAGTACATATTAATATTTTCTCCATTGTTTGGATCCCCTTCTTTGAGGGGGAAAAAGGGGGAGAGCAAGACAGACAAACTTTGCAAAAGATTAAACTTCCTGTACGTTCAAAAAGTTACACACCTTTTGAAGGAAGCCAGCCAGATCAGATCATCTGAGAATTGGATAAAGATTCTAAAACTGAGCCTTTCCCTTTCTAGATACTACCCATCACTTCATGACCAGTATTTTTCCTCCAGGCTTCTATGGTAAAAGATACCTTGTTTTCCCTTTTAAGTAAATGCAAATACAGAGAAAGGCACAGGAATATTTTACTCTTTGAAGAACAAGGTGCTTTGCAATAGTTTTCCCTAGCTAAAGAAGAATTCCTCCCTCCTTCTTTTTATTGAGACTAGTATTGATACCCAGAACTCAAGTGCCTTGGGAAAGTTACATTTCTCAGGGTCCCTTGCAGTAGTGTACAAATTCTGAAAAAGGAATGAGGGAGGTTGTACTGCCACTGCTGCAGTTACCAAAAAACCCCACAACATTTAAGTGGGGACAGAACTACAGGGCAGACCACAGTGGCTTCTGAGAGAGTACTGAGTAGTTTTCAGACCACTCTATTCCTGATGGTGTTCAGAGAGTGTGGGTGGCAAGTTCTGAATAGGATCTGGAATAAACTGATATATGTATTTCCAATGGGGGGAGCAGCTCAGTTTATAGATATTGGGGGGAAGAGAGTTCACTCATCACTACTACTCAATCATCATGGGGTATGGAGGAGAGGATAAAAATATTTTGAGCTTTAGGCTGAGCTCTGAGATAGAACAGATGCCGTCAAAATAAGGCATTTTTTAATCTGTCTACACAACTTCAGAGCCATAAAGCAGCATCCCAAAAGGCTGATAAGCATTCATTTATCAAGGAAGCATTTAATGAATACATGAATTGACAAGTCTGGCTCGAGGTCTTTCTGAGGGGCTCTTAAATCAACTCATAATTATGTGGCAATTATGGCCAGAACATCTCAGACACTTATTCCAAACATCTCGAGGACAATATACAAATAAGACTGCAGCTAATGAATG